>NW_017670455.1:521877-523126 GCF_001879085.1 Nicotiana attenuata
CAAGTCATATACCTAAATTCAATTATATCTAAAATTCCAATACATAAACCAAAATTTCAATTCATATCCTAAAGGTTCAATTCATATCCTAAAGGTTCAACTCATATCCACAAAAGTTCAAATCATATCCTAAAATTTCAATTTATATACTAAAATTCCAATACATAAACAAAAATTTCAATTCATATCCTAAAGGTTCAATTCATATCCTAAAGGTTCAACTCATATCCACAAAAGTTCAAGTCATATCCTAAAATTTCAATTTATATACTAAAATTCCAATACATAAACCAAAATTTCAATTCATATCCTAAAGGTTCAATTCATATCCTAAAGGTTCAACTCATTCCACAAAAGTTCAAGTCATATCCTAAAATTTCAATTTATATACTAAAATTTCAATACATAAACCAAAATTTTAATTCATATGGTAAAGGTTCAATTCATATCCTAAAGGTTCAACTCATATCCACAAAAGTTCAAGTCATTTCCTAAAATTTCAATTTATATACTAAAATTCCAATACATAAACCAAAATTTCAATTCATATCCTAAAGGTTCAATTCATATCCTAAAGGTTCAACTCATATCCACAAAAGTTCAAGTCATATCCTAAAATTTCAATTTATATACTAAAATTCCAATACATAAACCAAAATTTCAATTCATATCCTAATGGAATACATAAACCAAAATTTCAATTCATATCCTAAAGGTTCAACTCATATCCACAAAAGTTCAAGTCATATCTTAAAATTTCAATTTATATACTGAAATTCCAATACATAAATCAAAATTTCAATTCATATCCTAAAGGTTCAATTCATATCCTAAAGGTTCAACTCAGATCCACAAAAGTTCAAGTCATATCCTAAAATTTCAATTTATAAACTAAAATTCCAATACATAAACCAAAATTTCAATTCATATCCTAAAGGTTCAACTCATATCCACAAAAGTTCAAGTCATATCTTAAAATTTCAATTTATATACTGAAATTCCAATACATAAACCAAAATTTCAATTCATATCCTAAAGATTCAATTCATATCCTAAAGGTTCAACTCATATCCACAAAAGTTCAAGTCATATCCTAAATTTTCAATTTATAAACTAAAATTCCAATACATAAACCAAAATTTCAATTCATAAGCTAAAAGTCCAATTCATATCCTAAAGGTTCAACTCATATCCACAAAAGTTCAAGTCATATCCTGAAATTTAATTTATAATCTAAACTTCCAATACA
>NW_017670455.1:523199-551242 GCF_001879085.1 Nicotiana attenuata
AAATTTAAATCAGATTTATTTATGTTTTATATAATATTTAAAATAATAATATAATTGTTAAACGGGTCCCATATTATCGACCAAAGTTGGTCTCTATTTTATAAGCGACCAACTTTGGTCGCTAACTTTGAATTATATTTATTTATATTTTATAATTTTTTTTAAATAATAATATAATTATTAAAATTTAAAAAGTGGGTCCCACTATAGCGACCAACGCTGGTCGCTAATCTCAGTATTTCTTTGACCAAGCAAGTCTGACCAGTCCGGTCAACATTTTGACGAAATTATTAACCAAATAGCGACCAACTTTGGTCGTTAATGTATTTAAAATAATTATTTTATTATTTTCTCCAATTTAGAGACCAACGTTGGTCGCTTTTCTTGACAGACCAACTTTGGTCGCTAAAGTTTGGTCGCTTTTTTCCGGAATTCTAGTAGTGTTTTCTCTTAGTTTCTTCTTAGTTTAATTTCAATGGCTTTTCCCACCGGGGAATTGCTACAATTGGTATCAGAGCCGATGATTCTTAGCTGTTCATCGGATAGACAGAAAACTATGGATTCCGGTAGAGCACAATATCAGTTGGAGCAACAGATTCAAGCCTTTATGGCTAGATCGAACAGAAAAATTCAGCATTTAGAAGAACGATATCGTCATCTTTCCAGGACCTTCCATAATTCATCAAATCAGTATGAGGCTCAAAGATTGGAGAGTGAGCAGTAGATTTCTGACGGCCCGTACCCAAATCATCAGTATGCCGGTGCAAATACACATTGTTATCGAGAATCCTCTGGAGTTGAGCAGTACCATGAAAATCTATATGCGTACACTTACTCTCATCCATATTACAGACATGACCTGAGTTCCAATCCCTATGGCGTTGAGTATTACAATGGTGATTCGCGAACTTGTCCTTACCAGCTTCCATATGCTTATCATTTTGATGGTAACTATCCGGGTTCCTATTTTGTTCAGTTGGGTAATGGTTCTGTAGTGTTAGTGACAGCAGCTCCGACTACTTCTACATACAGAGATGAACAAACAGTGTTGACAAAATTCAGGAAGAATAGGAAGAAGAGAGGATACCTTAATGCCTGCAGTGGCCGTCTTGAAAAACACAAAAAACATCCTGGAAGTAAACGAAACGCCGGTAAAATGCACCACCTTGGAATCCTCTTCGACGAATACCATCAAAATTACTCCGGAAAAGTGGGTAAGACATATTTTTACAAACGCATCAGCTTGTCTAGAACATCCTCTCTCTGCAACGATGTTGATGTACATGAGGATGAAGAAGAAGCTTCTGTTAACTGTGATGCATGTGCATTGCTGGAAATTGAAGTTAAAGAGGAAGGAAGTTCAGTGGAAGACCAAGTGCTTGATGAAAGTTCTCACACAAATGAAACCTGGAAATTAGCCCTATTGAGATCACAACGTGCAATGTAATTCCCGTGATTCCATTTTTCACCAAATACGTTCTTGCCCTTACCATTGGAGACCAAAATGCTTTGAAACTAGAAGATGAAGGTGAGGAAAAGCTATCACCGATAGAAAATGAAGGCGCTGAAGCTTATGAAAACAAGGTATGCATAATGTTTGATGAATGTCCTCAAAGGGGCGAAACTGAACTACAAACTGAGTTTTGGTCGACAAGAACAAAGAAGGATAGTAATTACTCAAAATCATTGACTTGGTTTGAGGTACACAATCTTCTTCGGGCTTGCTACGGAAACTTGGATACCACTACATTGATCGAAAATCTCACCAGAGATTCTGCTAATTCAACTCAAATTCCCCTTTCGATGGTTTTGTTTGGCCCTATTTTCTATTATTGGAATGAAGAGTCGTATCATCAACCAATATTTCTATTCGCATCAGCTACTATTCAGTTTGATAATTGTAGCGACCATTTGATTATTGAGATGTTGGGACTTCTTAACCACCATAAGTTTGCACTTGTGGTTTTCTTGTTATTCGCTGTTTGGCGTACTGTTAATTGGGGATTTTATCTTGATCTTAATACTGCCTTGATCAGTGTTGTTACAATGCAATTGGAATGGACTGATGTTTGCTTGACTGGTGGTGTTTATCCTTGTGCATTGGCTCTTTCCACATTCGATTCATTGAGATTATCTACCTTCGTTGCCAATGAGTATGTGGATGGATCAATTTTTGGGGAGCTTCTGGTGATGTTGTTTCCATCTATAGCAGTATTTTCTGTGGTTCAATTCTTCATAAGAAATAATATCTCATCTCGGAGTTCTATTATGGGTGGTACCATGAGAAAGGCCAAACCAAATTTTTTCAAAAATAGTACATTGGTGCTAGTTTTTACCGAAACTTTTGCGAAGTTGGCCACCTTCATGAGGGAGTTGCTTCTCATAAAGGAAGTTCTATGGCCATTAGATATTTCAATTCATGCAAAGGAGTTACTCATTGGAACCATGGAATTCTCTATTTTCTTTCTTGGCAATGGGATGAGAAGAGCATATTCATTTTCTCAACTCTTAGGTGTACTTGAGCGTCATGTGCTATTCAGTTCTCTTGAGGATATGCAGGGAATTGAACATAAGAAAGTTTGTTTGATTGCAATGAAGGTATTAAAAATCTTATTATATGTTACAACTGTACATGTCAATGGTCATCCTGCTGAAGAGGGTGCGATTGGAGAAATGCAATCAAGTGCTTCTTGGAGTGTTTACAAGGGGATTTTCTACTCATTCTGTTCATTGCTAGCTTTATTTCTTAACTACCCTGTGAACTCTACTGAAAGTTTGAAGGATCTGGAGTGTGGAATAATATACTCTAGTTTGCATGTCTTTATTCAATATCTTTACTTTTACAGCTTTAAACTAAATGAACCAATTGTCTTTGAACCTGGAGGAGGCATATTATTTGCTGGGTCAATATATAAAGACAATGATGATTTCTTTGTGGTGTTTCTTATTTTGAGTTATCTTGGTTGTGATACATTTGAAGTGGAGTTCTTGGTGAAACATACTGTGTTGTGGCGTTCTTGCATTTGGAACTTCGATGCAAACCTGATAATCCTTAATTCTTTTGTTGGAGTTGGTTGTTCCTATTTGAGCATTTCATCGGAAGATCTTAATAATGGCGATATTAGGATAGCTGTGGACTTCCTGGCAATTTTATTGAAGAGGTTTGAACTATTTTCAGAATATAAAGGAAGAGAATTTCATACTACAGGAGCTCTTGTCAACATAGTCATGAATTTGTTACTGGACTACATAGATAAATATGCCTATTATTCAGAGGTGTCTGATCCTGGTAGTTGGGTAAGTAGTGACTATGCTAGTTTCTTGGCTCTCCATTCTGATGCATATGTTTTTAGCACAGTTAGTGTATAGGTGGTGAAAAAAGAGGCTGAGAACTTTGAGTGTCTCCAATATTTTCAATAGTTCCATTCAGTTGCTCTAGGAACTTTGCTAATTTCAGAGATTAGAGAAGAATACCCTGATTGCATGAGCTTCAACAACACTGAGTTGAAGATGGAGGCTGCATATTCAAGAGAGGAAGTAAGAAGTTCCATGATTGAGCAATGGAGCAAGAAGGTCGTGGATGGACATTACCGTAAATCTAATTCATTTACTATTTTACAGAGGTCCATTACAATTATATTGGACAAGATAATAGTTCTACCACAGTCAAGGAGATCACTTTATTCAAGAGGTGGCACAATTGTTGGATTAGTTTGCAAGTTTACTTCACTACTATTCTGGAGTCAAACTAATGCAGTAGTACCTGATTTTGTTTTTGGAGGTTATTGGTTCACAAATTGTGGTTCTCTGCAGTTTTCAAGAGTTTGGAACATCAATCCAATATGTAATTGTTCAAGGAATTCCAGATTTTTATGAACCTTGAGGACAAGGTTCTTCGAAGGGGGATGGAATGTAACGAAACAGAGAAATAGACACTTCTAGATATTTGCTTAGTGGTATTAATTTTATATTTTGGTTATTAGTTTACTTATTATTAATTGAGCATGTACTTATTTTGCTTTTAGTCCCTACAAGTGGTCATAGGATTAGTTGCCACGTGTCCCATTTGGTAGAAGCCTTGACTTTTTATTTCCGTGTATTTCCCTTTTGGTAGCTATGTTGAATGAAAACCAATTTTATCTCTGCAATTTCCTTTCTTTTCTCTTAGTTTCTTCTTAGTTTAATTTCAATGGCTTTTCCCACCGGGGAATTGCTACAAATTCTTCTGATTTGTTACATCTATGTAATTCATCTACTGGTGTCAAATGGGTCGGGTTGACCCGTTTTCGGACCGGCCCAGACTGATTGAAACCCAGACCGGCCCGGACCAGTACTTAGGGGGACGGGTGGGCTGGGTTACTGTGGTTAGGGGGTTGGTCCGTTCACATAAATTGATCCGGTTAACTGGATTGGTCAAACCTGGTCAACCAAAATTCTTGTAGAACCGGTTAACCGGACCGGCCCGGACCGGTTTAACGGCTAGATTTCTGATTTTTTTTTTAAAAATGTTTTAGACCGTTGGCAACGGTCAGCTGGCTTTTGGCCGTTTCCCAATGGCTGGATTGCACAAATAGCCCTTTTTTGGGCAATTTTTTTTTAAAATTAATTCTTTTTGTAATTATAATTTAGCCCTTTGAAAAACTATAAATTCACGCCCCCCATTCATCTCTTCACTCATCTCTCATTTCTCAAACTCATATTCTCAATTGTCATTCTCTCATTCTTCACCTAAAGTGCAATCAAGTATTTGGGTATCATTTTTTTTTGGAATTTAATTTATCGTATCATTTTTTATTTGAACTTTGACCAATTGAACTTCAAACGTTGAACAATTTACTTTTCTTCGTGGTAACATTGGAGTTGCGAAATCATCAAGTGTTCAATTTATTGCCAAATTCGGTGCACTCCCTCCAACTCTTTCTCTTATTTACTATTTTATTTGCATATTTAATTTTTGCTAGTAGTTAAATTTTCACAATATGTTTAATGCTGCAAAAAGAGTTTGTAATAAGGTTACTAATCGGGGAAATAGAAAAAGAGGTACTACTTCAACATCTGGTAGTAATTTAAATGACTCTACACATATTTCTGAAACATTACCTGATAATAATATAGATTATGAACAATTACAGGAAGATTTCGGTATGGAAGATAATGAATTAGAAATTGAAGATGAGACACCACTTACACCTAGTAGTGTTGGAGTTGGTAGCAGGGTGGTGGTCGTGGTACTAGTAGTAGACCACTTGTGGCCCCGACTACTATTCGGAGAAAAAGAAGTAAGGTTTGGAAGTTTTTGACGAAATAGTAGGAACAGATAGAGTTAAATGCAGGCTTTGTAATGATGATTTTAAACATAAGACTGGAAGAAAATTAGGGGGGACTGGGACACTTAGTAGACATATGAGAATTGAGCATCCTATAGAATGGAGCTCTGATTTAGATCAAAATCAAGCAACTCTAAACCCTACTACTGGAGAACTTATGAAATATGATAAAATGAAGGATCATGAGGAGTTAGCAAAAATGATTGCTTTGGGTTGTCTACCTTTTTCTTTTGCTTCTTCATCATATCTTATTATGTATATTCAAAGGATTTATAATCCTTTATTTAAAGGTATCCCTAAAAGTACTTGTAGATATGATATCTTTAGACTTCATGGACAATATCAAACATACATACGTTATTTGTTTGACCTCCTTCCTTGTAGAGTTTCTCTGACTTCTGATATTGGCCATGCATTTAATGGAAATGATTATTTGACAATTACATGTCATTGGATAGATGATAATTATTGTATGCAAAAATGTATTATCGCTTTTAAATATGATGAAGATCAGAGTCATACTGCTGTGTTTATAAGTACTACTATTTGTGAAGTTGTTGAATTTTATAATCTTAAGAAAAAAGTATTGTGTATGTCTTTTGATAATGCTTCTAACAATAATGCCGCAATTTTAATATTAAAACTGCATTTGCAACCACCACTTGACGAAATATTTCATGTTAGGTGTGCATGTTATGTTTATAATTTAATTGTTAAAAGTGGCCTTGATTTATTTTCAACTGAGATTACTCATGCTAGAAGTGCAGTTGGTATAATTCAAGAAAATAATAGACAATCTAGAATTAGGGAATTTAAGAATAAGTGTACTGAGCATAACCTTAAACCCAGATTCATGCCAAACGAAATTGTTACTAGATGGAATTATACATATATATTTTTAAAATGTTGCTACAAATATAGATTGCCAATAACTGAAAGAAAAATATAAGGATGCTATTGAAAAAATGCAAGCAAAATTCAAAAAGTATTTCTTTCCAATTCCTCCGATTTACTTAATTGGTGCTGTTTTAAATCCTTCTATTAAGATGTCTGATTGTCACCAATTAATCAATGCTTTATATACTTATATGGAGATTGGACCAACTGAAACCCCAGATATATATATGTTTGTATGAACAAGGTAAATGATTATTATGCAAATATATTTGATGATGCTGCTCTTAATGTAGGCAATGTTAATCCCATTATTGTTGTACTACTTCTATTACTATGGATGATGATGAACGCCTTGATTGTTTTAATAGTTTTTCAACATTTTCTAACACTCAAACCAGTAGCAGGAACATTGATGAACTTCAATTCTACTTGCAAAAGCAAAAAGAGCCTCGCACAAAGGAATTTTCACCGTTGGGATGGTGGCATGAGAACGAAAAGCAATATTCTGTTCTTTCTGCTATGGCTCGGGACGTGCTGAATGTGCCAATTTCAACTGTTGCATCAGAGCTTGCATTTAATCAAGCAAGACAACAACTTGGAGACACCCGTCACTCATTGGGAAGCAATGCTTTGGAAGTTTTAGTATGTTTCAGAGATTGGATTAGATCGGAACGAAGAAATCAGGGACGTGAAGATGTTGATAGCCCAGAAGACGAGGAACTTGGAGATATATTAACACATGGTAACCCATCTGAATTTTACACTCCAGAAGATGGTCAAGAAGTTCATGTTGATTATGAAGAACTTACTAAGGTAATGCAAAACCTTTGAATTTACTCTTTTTTCGTTAATTTACTTGTTGTTAACTGTAAAATTCAATTTGTAAGTTTGAATTTTGAAATAAAAAGCACTTGCAATTTTATAAGTGCAATTTTTTTCCATCTTCATTGTATTCTTTATATTTATACTTTATATTAATATAAATTACAATAGTTATACAAAATACAAAAAAAAAAATACTAATCCCGACCCGTAACCCTTACGGTTCATTTTTTATCCGGATGGCCCGGACCCGTTAAGTCCGGTTAAGACTAACCCTTAACTGGCCCGGATTGGAAACCGGCAGATTTTATTTTTTCCCAACCCGGACCAGCCCGACCCACCCGTTTAACACCCTTAAATTCATCTACATTAATTATTTTCTGTTTTTTTTTTTTTGGGTTAAACTCCTAATAGCTCAAAAGCATATTCTTCGATAAGACACAACAGAAGCAACCAAAATGCCTTAGTCTTAAATGTAACCCAGATTTGAAATCCTAAAAGAAACATTCCATTTGGAAAATACCAAAGAAAAAGGAAACTGAGTTAGTTTAATGAAAGTAAATATAATTAACTAAGTTAAAAAGGTTGAGCAGAAAATTCAAAGTAAAAAGAAAAAAAAATGGAGCGGGGCGGGTGGATGCAGGTGAACATGCAATGCGGGGTGGGACAGGACGGGTTAAAATTTTGTAGGTTAAAAAAGAACCCGCCCCATTGCCATCCCTAAATTCTCTGACAACATTTACCAGACTAAGTGTTGTTTTTATTATTATCACCAAGAAATTTATTAAGATTTAAAATTTGTTGGTAAAAGAAGCTATCAGTCAGATTCAAGAAAAAAATTTGAACACGATGCATCAACATCCAGATAAATCTTTATCATTATTTCTATGCACAAAGATGCTCCACTAGTTAAGTGAGAGTAATTAGAAGGTTCAAACGACAATTCAAAATAGGACAGATTTAGAGCCCGTTTGGACATAAGAAAATTTTCACTTTTTTTGAAATTTTTTTATTTTTTTTCGAAATCAGCGTTTGGTCATAAAATTTTCAATTTTCACTTGAAGATATATTTTGGAATTTTTCGAAAATTTGAAAAACTCTAAAAAACTGTTTTTCAAAATTTTCACTTACATCACTCACAAAACTTCAAAAACAACCCAAAATTATATTCATGTCCAAACACAACTCTAATTTTCAAATACCATATTCACTTGAATTTTTTTTCACTTTTTTTTGGAATTTTATAATTCTTATGTCAAAACGCCCACTTACTTTCCTTTAAAAGTTGCCATCATTTGTGCCCTGCCGTGACCTAAAGGGATCATTACAACCCGACGTAGTTTTCCGAATTTTTTTTATTCCGAAAATATATTTTTCTCTTTTTAAAAATCCACCGCGCGCAACTCAGCCCCCTCACCGCACCTTTTTTTTAGAAAGGGTCAAAAACTGTCCCTGGTCTCATACGTTTATGCATACATGTCGATTTTTGTTTTTAATTGTTTTGAAAAGCAGAGGCTATTCTCACCCTTTACTTGTTTCAATGTCGTAGTAACATGTTGTGGAGTATTAGTTGATGCCAAATGCAGCAGGGTTTATTAGTTTCTATGTTGTGCTATAAATTGTTGGTATAACTTATGAGTTAAACAGTGGGCAGACACGAGACCCTTACTTTGTAGGCTAGAGCTTTGGATATCTTGAACATTGAACATTGCTCTCATCGGATTCTACAGCTGGATATATAGGAATAAGTTATATAACTAGCAGATACTCAAATAGTAATGACATGTTCTAATAACTGAAGAGAGGAGAAGAAAATAAGATATATTGGACCAGTTTCTTAGCACCAAGCAAAACCTCCAAATATTACATTATTCACCGTATAAAATGCCAGAGTATTGTTTGACCAAAAGGTTTTAGGCCCTTTTTGTTAAATTAATTTAATAAGTAGATAAAGGATGAATCCTAGTTAAATGTAATAAATCCTTGATCTGAAGTTCAATAATCTTGATGGTACGGGACCGCGTTCAAGTCAATGAATGCCAAGTTAATGTTCAATGACTATCAATAGATATGAGAATGAAAACATGCAATAAATGTGACAAATTGCATTAAATGTAATAAGAAGCAATTTGCCACCTAAATGTTGAATGAGATGGATGATTCCTTCTTTTGACTATAGCGTGTGACATCAGACTATGGAAATGAGCAAAGTGTTCTTGGATCTTGTGAATAAAAGAGGAATGTTTTGTAATGGAATCAAATAGAGGAGACAGGACAAGCTTTTTGTATATTCTTCATAGTAAACCCTTTACAAGATGTTCTCTCATAAAAGTCCAGAAGAACCCCTTTTGTTCTCTCTCTTCCTATTTATAACGTATAATCCTAGAAAATCCTAAAAAAGTACAATTGGGGGAATATTCAATGGAATATTCCTATTTATAATCCTAAGAATATTATAACAGTTGCTGCTATTTGATCTCTACTAGACCTTGGCATTGGCCTCTCTCTCTGGGTGACTCCTCGCCACTCGACTGTGCTTGGTTTCGACCTCGGCCTCAGCTCGTCCGTATGCATTCACTAAACTTGACCTAATTTTGATCCATACAGTTAGTCCCTCCGCTTATTGAGGTCGTCCTCGATGAGCGGATTTATCTGCATCTAATCACAAGACGTTCCTCCGTGGTGAACGAGCTGGATTGGTCGATGTCAAATTGATGACGGATCGGCTCAAAGGTTGTGGTTGGCGTGGCTAACATAGGATTATGTCATGGCCACGCGCGTCATCATTACGCATCTTCCCGATGCAATGCATCATTTTCAGTGCCTCTGTTGCGTTGATTTGGTGTCAATGAAAGTTTCTTGCATCGATTTGGGCGCCACAATATCTTATAAATAGAGGAAGGGGGATTCAAAAATGAAACTTTTCGCACTTCATACTCCAATTTCCTTTTGCTTTTCGGCTCTTGCTTCTGGTTTATTTTCCCGTTGATACTCCCCTTCCGGCTCTACTGTATATACGTTACTGCAGAAATGAAAACTCTCCTCACACTTCTGACATAGTCTTCGATGCCACCCCTTTATCGGTGGCCATGCCTTCCGGTGGCGATGTACCCACGGTTGCGGAAGACGAAAGTTTTCCCACTGTGGAGGAGGTTGTTCCTCGGAACCCGTCGGTCAGAAATGACTTCCCAAAAGAGCCCGCCCCTGCTCATGAGCAGGTACTACCTGTCATGGGGTCGAAACAAATATCCGCCCTACGGTCTAAATTTCATATTCCTGCTCATGTCGATATTGTTCCGGCGGGGAACGACGCAATACAAGTCCACCGGCCTGGGTATTGTGCTTTCTATGCCTACCCGTTTTTGGTAGGTTACTCTCTTCTTCTTCCCCCACTAGCTGAGGATTTTTGCCGCTTTTATGGTGTCTTCCCGACACAGCTTTCCCCTTATTATATAAAGTCTTTTTGATGCTGGCGAAGTTCGCAGAGTTGGCCGGCTGCGAAGTTTCCATCCGTCATCTATTGCATCTCTTCTCGCCTAGTTTCTACAGAGGCACGCTGATTCATCCCCGCCATAGTGGGGCTAAAGGATTGGTGACGGGGATGGATGACAAAGCGAACCACCGGTTGTGGTGCAGTTACTTCTTTGTCAGGGCCGAGCACGTAGTGGCAGACCCAGTCGGGTTCCCCGAGTAGTGGAACTTCAACCGTAAGGGTCTTTTACCGTCTGTCATATATTTTTTATCCCCCCTCTTTGTTTCTAACTTGCTCATGTCTTTCTACTTCAGCTGATAGGCGTCCACCTTCCTTGGTTCTTGACATTGAAGACTGGGTAACTCGCGTCTTACCTCATACTGTGGCAATTCGCGACTGGGCGTCCTTTAACAAGCGGTTCGGGCTCAAGCCTTCGACTAGTAAGTTTGATTCTCTTTTCCAAGACCCTTTCGTCTTCGTTATAGCTTATCACCGTCTTGTCATTTTTTTACATGATTTTATTTTTGCTCCAGTTGGCGAGCTTCCAACAAGGCGAAAGCTCCGGTGCCCGCATTCCGCCAGGCGGTCGCTTCGGCTAGAATGCGATTCGTACTTGAAACTTTATCGCTGTTCGCGACTGATATGTTATATCGTGCTCGCTTAATTCGACTGTCCACTTGGCCAATCTACCCGACAGCTCGGGTTTATGTAGGATGCTTCTTAGGGGAAAGGTCGTGACCACCGAGATGGGTTGGTATTGAAAATAGGGTCTAAGCTTTCGTGAAGCTACGACTAATGCCAGAGCCAGTTTTTCGAGGTGGGGAAACCTCGTTTCGGCATCGACCAGGGTTTTGCTAATGTAATAGATTGGAGATTGCGTAATTTTGTTTTAACGGGCCAAGGCTGGGCTTACTGCAACATCGGATATGGCCAGGTAGATTAAGAGACGTTCGTTAGGTTCTGCCTTGGCGAGTAACAGGCGCGACGACAAGTATGCCTTTAATTCTCTCAGGGCATTGGTGCATTCGGTATTCCACTGGAGTCCGTTGTCCTTTTTGAGTGCGTTGAAGAATTTTTTGCATCTGTCAGAGGATCATGAGATGAACCTTGACAGGCGGCTATACGGCCGGTCAGCTTCTGCACCTGTTTCTTGCTGGTCAAAATTTCAGGTATCCCCTCTATAGCCTTGATTTGGTCGGGATTGACCTCGATGCCTTTTTTCGACACCAAAAACTGAGGAACTTTCCCGAGGTCACGCCGAAAGCACACTTTTTGGGGTTCAGCTTCATGTCGTATCGTCTAAGAATGTCGAAGGCTTCCCTCAGGTGGTCGATCTGGTCCTCTTTTCTTTTTGATTTGACCTACATATCGTCTATATAGACTTCCATTGTCTTGCCGAGTTGCTTTTTGAACATCTTGGTGACCAGCCTCTGATAGGTAGCCCCTGTATTTTTCAACCCGAACGACATGACTCTGCAGCAGTACGTCCCTTGGTGGGTGATGAAGGTGGTCTTTTCCTGATCCTCCTCCTCCATGAGGATTTGGTTGTAGCCTGAGTAGGCGTCCAAGAAGCTTAATAACTCGTGCCCCGCTGTTGCGTCGATGAGCTGGTCGAAGTGGGGCAACGGGAAGGACTCTTTCGGTCAGGCTTTGTTTAGGTCCGTGAAGTCTACGCACATGCGCCATTTCCCGTTTTTCTTTTTAACCATGACCACGTTAGTGACCCATTGGGGGTACTTCGACTCTCGAATGGAACCGTAGGCGAGCAATTTTTCTACCTCTTCGCGGACGGCCTCGTTGATTGCAGCATTGAACTTTCTTCTGATTTGTCGTACCAGAGGGTAGAGTCGATCGACATTTAGCTTATGTCTTGCAATGTCTTTCGGGATACTTGGCATGTCTGCATGGGAGAACGCAAATAGATCGGCGTTGTTAGTTAAAAATTTATGGAATTTACCTAGTTCTGTAAGTTTGTGGCCGATGTAGGCTTTCTTGTTGTGGTCGCTTATGTCCAGCTGGACGGGATCGATGTCTTCCACTATTGATCCTGTGGCTTCCACAATGTCGGGGTCTTTGACGACGTCTATTTGTTCGTTGGACTCGGACCCCGACTTCGGTAATTGCTATGCTCCTGAGTCCTCCCTTCTTAATTGTTGAGTGTATGTGCAGTCTTAGGCGATACGGAAGCATTCTTGAGCTGTGCGATGTTCACTGCGAATGCTGAATATTCCCCATGGGGTAGGGAACTTGATGACCTGATATAAACTAGACGGGATGGCCCTCATGGCGTGTATCCAGGGTCGCCCTATAATGGCATTGTAGGCTGTGTCTTGGTTCATGACATGGAATGTTGTTTCCAGGGTGATTCCCCTGGCGAGAACGGGCAATGTTATCTCTCCGGAGGTTCGTTCAACTGCATTTTTAAAACCTGTTAGTGTTATACAGCGTGGTACTATCTTATCCTCGAGTCTCATTTGTGTGAGAACTCTGGGGTGGATAATACACGCGCCGCTCCCGTCATCTACAATGATCCTTTTCACATATGTATCTGAAATTCGTAAAGTAATGACAAGAGCATCGAAATGAGGAAAGGTTAAACCGTGCGTATCTGACTTATTGAAGATGATACTGTCTCCGAGGTCATCATATCGTTCATAGGTTATCGACCGCTTCAATTTGAGTGTGGTGGTGAACTTCACATGGTTGATTGTTGCTTCGTCGCCTCCGTCGATGATCATTTGGATGGTGCGGGCGGGGGAGGGTGGCTTTGGGGGGGCATGATGTTTTTCTCGTCCACGGGCAAAATTAGCTCTCCCTCGATCGCTTATCAGCTCCTTTAAATGTCCTTGGTGGAGCATGTTCACACTACTACGAAAAAGACCTTTAGCGGCAATTATTTAGCGGCAATAAGGCAATTATTGCTAATAAATTCTTTAAGCTGAAAAATTAGCGGCACATGACCATTAGCCAGTAAAAGATATCATTTATCGGCAATAAAAACAAAATTGCCACTAAAAATTACTAAGTAAATTAATTTTTTATTGCTTTAATATATTCCCTCCGCACAAAAAGAGAATATATTTCCCTCCAAAATTTTTGGACGAGAATCATCGTTCCCTCCAATTAGAAAAGGTTTAGGAAAACATATTTCCCTAAATCGAAAGATTCCGTCAAACTTCTGCCATAGAAAAGCCCTAAACACTGCTGCGTCAAAATTCTGCCTAGTCCCCGTCGATA
This sequence comes from Nicotiana attenuata, assembly GCF_001879085.1. Lineage (NCBI taxonomy): Eukaryota > Viridiplantae > Streptophyta > Magnoliopsida > Solanales > Solanaceae > Nicotiana > Nicotiana attenuata. The sequence continues at coordinate 536,955 of NW_017670455.1, forward strand.
GAATCATCATTCCCTCCAATTAGAAAAGGTTTAGGAAAACATATTTCCCTAAATCGAAAGATTCCGTCGAACTTCTGCCATAGAAAAGCCCTAAACACTGCTGCGTCAAACTTCTGCCTAGTCCCTGTCGATTCTTTTCCAGGTAAGTTCTCTTGTCCCTGTTAACTTCTCTTCTTCCCCTGTTAAATCTGTTGCTTGCAATCGTTTTGCAATATATTTTGAATCGTTTTGCAATGGATTGATTTACAGTGGATTGACGCGATGCTGCTCGATTGATTATATGAATTGTTTTACAGTGAATTGATACTGCTCAGGTCTGATAATTGGCTGGTTGCTTATCAGGTCTCAGGGAGAACACATGCGAGATTTTTAGTTGCACGGGTAGGCGGGATGAGTTTTGTTTTCTATCAAGTCACACTTATTGAACTTTAATCTTGTACAGATGTTGATATTTTAGGTCGATATATGAAAAGTCACATGTTATTTCTGATCCTGATTTTAGTTATAAGCATGAGCTTAGAGAGGTATAAATTGCCGTGGATGAATAAAACTTTATGTTATCTATGATAGTTTTTTGATATGTTGCATGTCTTAGGTGAGTATTAGTAGCTCTTGGATGCATTTTAAGCTGGTTATTTTAGTTTGTGTTTAGTTTGGAAACAATATCCTCATGAATTATGTGTATTATCTTCTTTTTCTATCTTTTCATTTGAGAGGAGGCGCAGAGGGGGTGGGGAGGAATGACTGTTTGTCAATGCAGGTCAATCAACACATTAAAATGTTTGGACTTCTTTTATTCTAAACGCTTACATCTATAAGAGCTTCTCTTTGCACCAACTTATATAAAATACTGGCAGAGTTTCCATATAAGAACTATCTCTGTTTGATCTAACAGAGTGCACTTAGTTCAAGTGTGTTCCTCAATGATTCTTGTCTCCGCTTCACTTGTGCATGTACTGCTGTTGCTTTATTTTAAACACAAAGTTTCACTCGATAACTAAGCTTAAATAGAATTAGCATACATCTAAGAAAATATTTCTTGAATGTCAAATATACTGTTAATCGGCACACCTTTGGTGGAGGTTGTGCTCTTGGTGGCTAATTAGAGGTGATAACAGGACATGACATACCGACAACTTACCAATGACATGACCCTTGATAGGAGGGTGTGAAAAGGCAGGACATGACATACCGACAACTTACCAATGACATGACCCTTGATAGGAGGGTGTGACGATCGAGAATTAGGGTAGAGGGTTAGCAGGTAGTCAAGCGTATCTCTTTGCCATACCAATAGTTTTAGTGTTATTCCTGTATTTTTCTTATCCTAGAATTCTATTACTGCATGTTGTTTCTTTTGCTTCGGTTATCCTTCTTTATGGCTTTTTCACTACTGCACTTCTTTTAAACACTGCTATGACTGTACCTTGCTTGAGTCGAGGGTCAATCGAAAACAACCTCTCTGCCTTCGCAAGGTAGGGGTAACGCTTCGTACACACTACCATTCCAGACCCCACTTGTGGGATTATACTGGTCTGTTGTTGTATTTTGATGTTCAGGGAAGTTCCTTCTTTATAGATGCAATATAACAATAGTTCTGTCTGCTTGTTTGAGGTTCTGATGGAGTTTATTCCGTAAGTAGCTTTTAGTATCATTCTTGATGACTGCTTCAACATATGCCCATGTGTTCACCTGCAGAAAAGGAGAACTTGTGTCTGGGCTCCCTAATGAAACATGGGAAGTAAACCTCCCAGTTGAGGAGGTGCCTCCTGAACTACCCGAACCAGCACTAGGCATAAACTTTGCTCGTGATGGGATGCAAGAGAAGGACTGGTTATCACTTGTTGCAGTTCACAGTGATTCATGGTTGCTTTCTGTTGCATTCTACTTTGGCGCACGGTTTGGTTTTGGTATGAGTGAAAGGTAATATCATTTTGTTATTTCTACCTTTTGATTTCATCTTGATTTCCTGTCCTTATACTATGTAAATTGTCCAGGTGGGAATATATGGGTATGTAAGTTGTTGTATAATATGTAGATTGTACATTATTTCGATGTGTAATTTTCATTTTTCTAATGGGAGATATGTCTACCGTCTACTGGTCCTTAAAAAATAGTTTCGTCTACCTTCTGCAAAAACAACCAATGGTGTGCCTGTTGTATGTGCCATGCTCCGTCCCTGTCTATAATCTCTTCTTTTTCGTGCCTATTTTTGGGTTGCCCTTTTACCTTTATTTCTCTTATGCAGGGATCTGTCAGTAATTACTTCTAACGTCTTTCTTTTCAAGAAAAATGTTCTAACTTCTCTTTTTTGTTATAAGGGAGCATTTTATATAAATAAAAAAGCACAAAGATTTGTGTAGTGTGTTACATCAAGTTCTAACAAGTGTATCAGTATCCATATCCAAGAATCTTACAAAACTCAGTTTCCACCTAGTATAATTCGACATATAGCTGAGGAAATTTAAAAATCTTTCTACATCATATACATTTTGCATGTTACACAAAAATCCTAAAGATAAGACATTGAACTTCAGTTGGTGAATGTTCTCTCAATGTTCTCTCTTTTGCCTTCAGAACGTGTGAGATATCTTTCTTTCCATATGACCCACCAAACGCTAGCTGGTTTGATTTCCAGATTTTCTTCCTGCCTTCCCCATTCCTTTCCCTGTCCATCTGAAAAGAAGCTCTTTGGTAGATACTGGCATTGCCTATTTGTATCCAAAAGTACGAGAAGCTACTTGGGCAGTGAATGAACAGGATATTTGCATCTTCTTCTGCCTTCTCACACATGTAACACTTGTTACAAGGGTTCATGCTTCTTTGTTGAAGGTTATATTGGGTCAGGATTGCCTCATAATTAACTGTCCAGCAGAAACAAGCCACTTTGGGTGGTGCTTTCAAACTCCAAAGTTTTTTCCAAGGCCAATCTTATCCTGTATTGCCGCTGGGGGATGCTTCAGCCATTTGTAACTAGAAATTATAGTGAAAAGCCTGTCATTCTTGTATAGCCATGCATGGTGTGGCGTCTCATGCTCATAAGATAAATAGTGACGCAACACTGCGGTCAAAGCTTCTAGAGTTTAGTTCCATGACCCAAATGCAGGACCCTCCATTATTGCGGCTTGAGAATGAGGCATATCAAATTTGCCTCTCATTTTTACAAAATCTTGTGCAAGATAAACCTACTGGTTTTGAAGATTCTGAAGTGGAAATTTACCTCGTCAACCTTTGCAGCGAGGTCTTACACTTCTATATTGAAATTGCACGTTCAAGACAAATGTCTGAGTTATCTCTTGGTGCACAGCTTCGTTGGTTAATCCCCCTTGGCTCTGGTAGAAGGAGAGAATTGGCTGCACGTGCACCTCTTATCATTGCAACTCTCTAGGCAATATGTAGTTTATGAGATGCATCATTTTAGAAAAACTTGTCTTGCTTCTTCCCATTACTTTCAAGCTTGATAAGTTGTGAGTATGGCTCAAATGCGATTCAGTTAGCCCTGAGTGATATGCTCAGCTCATCCGTGGGTCCTGCTTTGCTTCGATCAGGTTGAGCTTAGGGTACTCATATGTTTTTTTTTCTTCGATATATGGTAATATTATTTTTGCAATTTTTTCTATGATCTAATATTGCAGAAAGATAGTTATTGTGCTTCAAAAACTAGTGATTGTTTATCTACCCAGGCATTTAGAACCTTCTGCAATATACTGAGGAGCTTAACTCTTTGTAGAGTCATTAGATGTTAGAAGGAGTTCTGGTGTTGTATGTGTAGCATTTTCCTCTACATTATATGAGCAATTTCATGTCTAAAGTTTGCTTGTTCTGTATCGGCTCAGACCTCAGAATCATTTTGTGGGCTTTGTTTATCTGATTAGTTGCAGGGGTCTGGTAATTGATGTTTGATTTTACAGCTCTGAAGCGGTATAAGATCATCCATGGCGATTCCGTTGGTTAGAAGACAAAGATGTTATTTATGTTTGATGCACATGTATGCTTTTGTTGGATTGATGTTTACTTCTTTTTTAAATTTATTTTTTGATGGTAATAATATTCGGGCCAGTTTGCATGTACCTCGGCTAATACATTGACCAGCACACTTGATGGGTTGGCCTCTCATGAGCAGATGGGCTTATACTAAATATTGTTGTTGGGATTCAGACCTAGGGTTTTTAGGTTGTTACTTCTATGCTTCAACCACTAACACATTTCATGGGGATGGGTACATGGCTACCTTTTCGTAATTGCTTTATGGAACATATTTGAAGTGGGCCTCTGATTTGTTACTGAACCTGCGAGGAAATATTTTCCCTGGCATATCCAACTATTTTTTTAATGTTATTACTCTATAAGCAATGACCATTAAGGGACTCCAGAATTTTCTCTGAAAGGCGTCAGTGTACGGACTGTCATTTTTCTTTTACAACTCTAAGACATACTTTGCTGGTGATCCAGTTCTTTCCTGTTATCATGGACTAACAGAATAACTAAGGTTTTTGAACCCTCGAAAAAAGTCCCTTTCCTCTTTATGCAAGTTTATGTTTCTGCTTTGCCGCGGGTCTATTGGAAACATCCTCTATACTTGCAGTAGGTAGGGGTAAGGTCTGCGTACAAACTACTCTCCCCAGACCCCACCTGTTTGGATCATACCGAGTTTGTTGTTGTTGTTGTTGTATGTCATGATGAACTTTGAAAATTTCTCAATGGTAGCAAAAGTTGAGAAAGGCTGGCATGTTCACAATCGTTACTGTTTCTTGTAAAACAAAATTCCCACGATCAATCTGTTGCCCTTTCTTCATAATATCCTCCAGAACTTGTTCATTCATCAAAGTCTCAAACGAATTAGAGACAGTGACATTCTTTGCTGCACTAAGTTCCCTTTCTTTTTGTATCTCCCCTGCACTATTTGTTCCTCCAGCATCATTTTCATTGTTGTTATCATTTTCACTGAACTTCTCCCTTATACCTTTAGGCTCCAGTAGGTCGATCACCAGTTGCCTTCATAGTAACAGCAACTGGTTCTTCTCCTGCTTTGTCCAGTCCTAGCACTGCTACTGCTGATTTATCAGCTGGTTCAACAACAGCTCGATCACCAGCTGCCTCCATACCCCTACCATCCTTAGTATTAGTTTGTAAAGGTGTATTCACATCCATATGAAGCCTTGCCAAAGCTGTAGCAGCAGGGACATCAGCTGCGCATTTTACATCAGCATCAATAACACCAGGCTTTTTCTGAGGGACATCAGCTGCGCGTTTTACAGCATCAATTGACAGCCTAATTACCTTAATTTTGAGGAGTGTTTGAGCAGCAAAACCTGCAAACTTTGGATTGTGAATTCAGCATTGTTTCTACATCTGTGAGCTGCTGAAACCTGAAGCTTTGGACTAGCATTAGAGAAAATAAAATCTGTATTATTCCTGTTACTGATATCTGTACTGTTTCAGCAATTTCTGCAGTTTTTGGTGACTGTTTCAGCTGAAATTTTCTGCATTTTGTGGTTATTCTGCTTGATGGCTGTTGTTCTGTTAATAACAATGTTTTTTCTGTTTATGAATCGTGACAGTGATGGAATTTTGAAGATGTTTTTTCCGCATTGTATTTTATCTTCTGATACAATTATTTTATAATTTCAGGTCATACAGTTTGATGCTCGATAATTCAGCGGGTGGAAGATTTCATAATGATGAAAAGTTGCAAAAATCGTGTGAAGACCATCATTCGTCTGGATTAGTTATATAATGACATTAGCTATTTAGTTCAAACAATATAAGTTTAGTTATTGTGACATCAATATTTTTGATTGGTGCTTCCTTTAATTTGTTAAGATTTAATGAGATATATTATGTTTTTTTAAAATTAATATTAATATATTTTCTTATTTGGGGTCATATTTTGGATAAATGTAGTAACTATTATTAATGGTGGCTACAATATTGCTATTAGCGCTTGTGACTTTTAGCGCTAATTTAGTTGGATATACCAACTATATAAATGGACGATAAATGGTCAAATTAAGATGTTTTACAAGGGATATTGCAACTATTATAATTGCTATAAAACAATTGCCATTAGAAATATTGACTTTTAGCGGCAATTTAGTTAAACATATTAGCCACTAAAATGGCAAACTAATATGTTTTCAGAAGGGATACTATGGCCATTTTAATTGCCACAAAATAATTGCCGTTAAAGATGCGAACATTTAGCGGCAATTATTTTGAATTTAACGGCTATAAAAATGGATACTAAAGGAGAATAATTAGCCATTATGGATTGGATTTAGTAGCCATAATAATTGTCGTTAAAGATGTGAACTTTTAGCGGCAATTATTTTGAATTTAGTAGCTATAAAAAATGGTTGCTAAAGTAGTATAATTAGCCGTTATGGATTAGATTTAGCAGCCATTATAATTGCCGCAAACAATTGCCGTTAAAGATAATAATCTTTAGCGGCAAAAAAGAATACCTTTTACCAGCTTTTGTGACAATAAACGCTAAAGGCTTTAGCGACCCCAACATCAGCGGCTAAACACCAATGGCCGGTAAAAGATATAGCGGCTATTGTTATTGCCGCTAAAATCGTTTTGTATTGCCGCTAAACACCCTTTTTGTTGTAGTGTCACTACTTCTTGTCGTAGGGCTATGCAATCCTTGGTCTTGTGGCTCGTTCCTGATAGAACTCGCAGAGGTCATTCGACTTTCTGGAATTTGGGTCCGACTTCATCTTTTGTGGCCATTTTACCTTGGGACCGAGCTTCTCTAGGGCGTAAACTATTTCTGAAGGAGAGACACAAAAATTGTGAGCAGATAAAAGTGGAGGCATACCTCTTTCATTTCGATGAGTCCCCGTTTGTGGCCTGGATGCCCCTTCGGCTTGGCGGGGAGGTAGTGGGATGGACGCTCTAATGTACGGTTGGTGCCTTTCCCGATTGAGGTGCAGACTTGCGTGGTCTCTTCGGCTGTCATTCCAACGATCTTTCGTGGATTCCATTTGGACTGTCGTTAGTCTTTGGGTTGGACCATTGAGGTCGTCTTCGTCTGCTCTCACCTCGGCACAGTAAGCATTGTGAATTTCTTCCTAGGTGGTGGGAGGTATTTCATGAGTCTGCTTAATAATATTCTGGTCGCCCTCGGCCCGTTCCTGTTTAACCCGTTTTGAAAGGCCGCTACCGCCATCCCCCCTGACACGTTTGGCAAGCTCATTGTTACTTTGTTGAACCGGGCGAGGAAGTCCTGAGTCCTTTGCCAGGCGATTGTTTAATGGCGAATATGTCATTCACTTTGGCTTCTGCTTTCTTGGCCCCGACATGGGCGGTGACGAACTTTTCGGCCATCTCCTCGAATTTCATTATGGAACGTGCTAGTAATTGTGAGTTCCATGTTAAGGCTCCCCCTGTTAGGGTCTCGCCGAACTTCTTCAGCAGCACCAACGGTACCTGCTCTTTCAAGAGGCGCTCGGCGTCACATTCTCCTCGTCTTCCCTATCCACCTCGTTGATGGTGCTTAGGAGGTTAGTGGTGACAACCATCATTGCTTTCAGTCTTTCCTCTCCTTTTCCTGCCATTGTGAGCTTGTGCAAACAAGAAAAAGGAAGCTTTTGTTGTTGTTTCTTAGATCTAGAAGAAACTAAACTTTTTAACTAGGACTTCCCCACAGGCGGCGCCAAATTGTTTGACCAAAAAGTTTTAGGCCCTTTTTGTTAAACCAATTTAATAAGTAGATAAAGGGTGAATCCTAGTTAAATGTAATAAATCCTAGATCTGAAGTTCAATAATCTTGATGGTACGGGACCGCGTTCATGTCAATGAATGCCAAGTTAGTGTTCAATGACTTTCAATAGATATGAGAATGAAAACATGCAATAAATGTGACAATGGCATTAAATGTAATAAGAAAGAATTTGTCACCCAAATGTTGAATGAGATAGATGATTCCTTCTTCTGACTATACCGTGTGACATCAGACTATGGAAATGAGCAAAGTGTTCTTGGATCTTGTTAATAAAAGAGGAATGTTTTGTAATGAAATCAAACAGAGGAGACAAGACAAGCTTTTTGTATATTCTTCATAGTCAACCCTTTACAAGATGTTCTCTCATAAAAGTCCAGAAGAACCCCTTTTGTTCTCTCTCTTCCTATTTCTAACCGTTGCTGCTGTTTGTTCTCTACTTGATCTTGGCATTGGCCTCTCTCTCTAGGCGACTCCTCGCCACTGGACCGTGCTTGGTTTTGACCTCGGCCTCAGCTCGTCCGTTTGCATTCACTAAACTTGACCTAATTTTGACCCATACAAGTATTTTATTACTTGCTAAATAAAACAACACAAACACATCCTTTCAGGTTTTGTCTCCATTTCAATGGAAAGTTGTCACGACCCAAAATCCCTCCGAAGGAGTCGTGATGGCACTTAGTCTCTGAGACTAGGTAAGCCTAACATTAACAGAAATAACAACAATATTTACTAACTTCGAACAATTCCGAAATAGAAATCCCTAAGCAATTTATAATCCCAAAACCGGTAGCACAAGCCATAAGCCTTCTAGGAGTAGTTGTACAAAATGAATACATCAGTGTTCCAGAACAAAAGGAAACGATAGAAATAAGTACAATAGAAGCTGACTCCGAGACCTGCTAACGCAGCAACAGGTTTACCATGAGTCTCCACCGCAACGATCCACGCAGCTACTAACGATCAATACCTAGATCTGTACAAAAAATGTACAGAAGTGTAGTATGAGCACACCACAACGGTGTGCAATAAGTATCAAGACTAACCTCAGTGGGGTAGTGACGAGGAACAGTCAAGGCCCCTACTGGTTGAATAAATTAAATAGGATATGATAATAAACTAACAGGATAAAGATAACAAAGTAATGCCAGTAGCAGGGAGAAATCAAATTACAACAATAGAGACGATAAAGGGGAAAACATGGATGGTAACGAAAATAACCAGTAATTACACACCAACACAGTTGGGATACAGACAAGTAAAATGTGTTCAAATAAAGGAACGCGATATTAACTCAACCAATCACATCATTTCTAATACACAAATTCCAACCATCCCGATACTCGTACCCTCATCTCAAAATTCACAACTTCCAAACCTTTAACACACATGGCACCTGGTGCCCACATATTTCCACTTCACTTTGCACGGCAGAATCCAGTTGCTACTTAGTACATAATATCCGTGACAAATGCATATTTAAAATACTCAAGAAGTTCCATTTATGTACATAAGGTAGTTTTACAGTTTCTAGACCCAATAGGAAATCAATGAGAAAAGATGAAGCTACTTATAGAAATCATTTGAGTGAAGAAAATACCCCTTTTAAATAATAATAAAGAAAAATACAACAACGAATAAGCTATTGCCTTTAATATAGGATTTATTAAATTAAAACTTATTAGCAATTCCTTTTTAAGTAAAATACAACCTCAGACAGGTTAAGGAAATTTAGTTGAGAAACCAATTGAAATAAAATATAAAAAATATTAGAATTTGTAATACTGAATATGTACGGCGAATTCTAATTTAAAAGTCATACGAGGTAACATGATATTAATTCTTTTATTTTAAGTCACTCTATTACTAACCACTCAGCAGGGCAGGAGGAAATGACTCAAAGTAGTAAATTTTACTTTGTAAATTAATTCACCAGAATAATAGTATTAGAAAAAGAACTCAAGAAATAACGGCAAGTCAATAAGTCAATGACAATAACTCGATCCTCCAAGCTCAGTGAAAACCAGAAATACAAATTATCAAAGTCTTGCACGAAGGAACTAAAGTCTATGCAGTAAACAGGGGATACCAAAATACAAGATATGTTGCGGCGCGCAACCTGATCCCACCATATAGTATCAATTCACCCTTATTCCTCCTCAATATATCACCCTTATTCCTCCTGCTGCGGTGTGCATCCCGATCCCACCGTACAATATCAATATCATAACAATAAACATAATATGTTGTGGCGTACAACCTGATCCCACCATATAATATCATTCACCCGTATTCCTCCTCAATATATCACCCTTATGCCTCCTGTTGTGCCGTGCAACCCGATCCCACCTTACAATATTAATTCACCCTTATTCCTCCTCAATATATCACCCTTATTCCTCCTGTTGCGGCGTGCAACCCGATCCTACCGTACATAATTTAAACCAACAACAACAAATCAACAACTCACTTACAAGAATTTCTACCACCAAGAGTATGAGTACACAACAACAAGAGAATCATGTAAAAATCAAAGGAATACAACAACCTTTACAAAAACAATAAGACATGTAAGGCACGTGATAACCACACAGGCAACCACAATAATTTGGACATGTAGCATATATGCACAAAGTTATAGAGGAACTTACAATTAAGGAGTAACAAAAACAATAAGGAATGCAATCACTTCAATTAAGGCAAATAAGGGCCAAATAACAAGTGAGAGGTAAAGAAGTGCTAATAACATCGTATAGAGCATGTGGAGGTGAAACTAGCAAATAGGAAACTCAATCATATCAGAACAACTTCCTACTTAGTGAATTCAAGGACCTAAGAACCCATAAAGGCAATTTTTTTACAATAAGTCCGATCACGCACTCGTCACCTCCCGTACACGGACTACAGTTAGCATAGAAGACTCAAATCCTAAGGGGAAATCCCCCCCACAAGGTTAGTGTCACGACCCCAACCCCGAACCCGATCGTGATGGCGCCTCTCATGAAGACAAGGCCAGCCAGTTCAACCCAATTCATCTTTTAAAGCAGTTAACCAACACATAATAGTCTAAAACATGATTTACTAACACTGAATAGCGGAAATAACAATAAAAATGCGGAAAATCCAACCCGACACAGCCCTAACAGGGGTGTCACAAGTCAAGAGCATTTACGAATCACAGTACAGTCTGCTAATGTCATAAACTACTACAAGTGTTTGTAGGAAACATAAATGATAGAAGAGTAGAGACACGGGGCTGCGGACGCTAACAGCTACCTCGTAATCTCCGAAAAAGCCCGCCTGGAACTGGAGGAAATCAACACTCCGGAGCGGAACCAGCTATGCCTGAATCTGCACACAGGGTGCAGGGAGTAAAGTGAGTACTCCAACTCAGTGAGTAAGAAATCACGTGAGGCAAATAGCATTCTATGATGAAGCAGTAAAATCATTTAAAAGCACTAAAACTACTGAAAATACGGTAAAATCCTCTTTCAACAAGTAAACAGGTAAATGACAGATACTTAAGGTACGGAAAATAAATGAAAGCTCTCCCCTCGGGCACAGTATCACCACATCCGCCCCTCGGGCAATATCTCAGAACAATAACAGCCCTTCGGGCTCAATCTCACATCATACTGGGTACCCGCGCTCACTGGGGGTGTGCAGACTCCGGGAGGGGCCCCTTATGGCCCAAGCGCAATAAAAAGCCATCTCGTGGCATCACAACTAGGCCCTTGGCCTCATATCTATCAAGCCACCTCGTGGCGTACATATCTCAGGCCCTCGGCCTCAAATCAGTATCAATGTCTCCTCACAACATAGGCCCTCGGCCTTACTCAGTCAGAAATACTCACAAGCTCCTCGGGCAATAGTAAAACATTGTGTCTCAGCCCGAAACATCATTTAAAATATCATCTAAGTCTCAAAACTGAGTAAAACCCGACTGAGTAGTAAAACAATGGAAAATACATGACTGAGTTCAAGTAGTAATTCAAACAGTGAGGAAATATCAAGAAAAAGCCCCGAATAGTTCGAATAATTGGCACGAAGCCCAAATATGGCATTCAGCCCAAATCATAGTGATAACAAATAAGTTTCAGTCAAATACGCGGTAAAATCATCAATCGGGACGGACCAAGTCACAATCCCCAATAGTGTACGATCCCACGCTCGTCAACAAGCGTGTGTCTCAGCTCAACATAACACTACGATGTGCAAATCCGGGGTTTCAAACCCTCAGAACATCATTTACAAGCATTACTCACCTCGAACCGGCTAAATCCCTAGCTCGCGACGCCTTTGCCCTTCGAATTGGCCTCCACATGCGTTGAATCTATCCAAAATCAGAACGAATACATCACAATATGCGAAGGGAACAAAGTGTGACGACCCAAAGGGTCATCACCTATTTCCTCATCCACTCCGTGCTTCCGAGGTCTTGAAAATCTCATTGTTACTTGCCTCGATTTGCGTGCACAGTCCGGGCGTGTAGCCGGAAGGCTTAAATATGAATTCTGCAGGTATCACATTTCCCAAACATTTTTCGCAATTCCCAAGCCTGTTCGCATTTCCCAAACTTTCTTCGCAATTCCCATGTTCGCAATTCTCAAACCATTTTCGCAATTCCCAAGCCTGTTCGCATTTCCCAAACTTTCTTCACAATTCCCATGTTCGCAATTCCCAAACCATTTTCGCAATTCCCAAGCCTGTTCGCATTTCCCAAACTTTCTTCCCAATTCCCATGTTCGCAATTCCCAAACCATTTTCGCAATTCCCAAGCCTGCTGGGTTCGCAATTGCGAACCCATGTTCGCATTTCCCACATCCGAGACCTGCAATTTTTCATAGACGAATTTTAACCCTCTTTTCTTCATTCTTTCAAAACCCAAACTCCATAGGCGATTTTCCAAGAAACCTATCTTCTCCAAATCATTTGTAAGTCAATTTTTACTTAACTTCTTCAATCTTTAACATCATTAGACATGTTTTCATCTTAAAATCAAGGATTTCCATGGGTGAAAATGGGGATTTTGGGTAGAACTTAGGTTTTCTTAAAATTGGGGATTTGGACCTCCATTTGAGGTCCGATTTCAAAACAAAATATAGATATGAACTCGTGGGGGAATGGGAAACCAGGTTTTGGTTCGAACCTCGGGTTTTGACCACGTGGGCCCGGGGGCGTTTTTGGAATTTTTGGGAAAAACTTGGGAAAATCATTTTTATGCATTCAAATTGATTCATATAGTGTTTATTAAAGTAATTGAACATGTGATTAGATTCGAGCGAATTGGAGGTGGAACCGCGAGGTAAAGCGATAGTTGAGGATTAAGTGGATTTCAAGGCTTTGAGGTAAGTGTTTGGTTTAACCCTAGCTTGAGGGAATAGGAGTTGAGTCTTGTTGCCAATTGCTATGTGATCGAGTACGATGTATAGGCATGGTGACGAGTATCTATACATTGGTGTCTAGCATGACCGTGAGTCCTTATAATGTGATTATCATGGCTTGGTTGTGAACTCCGTGTTTATTGGAGGATTTCTATATGTTGTGAATAACATGTGAACGGTGATATGATTATTTGATCCTAGGAGCATTGGCTCGAATTCTGATACGAATATTGAAAGTATATGAAATGACTTGAATCTGTGGAGCGTTGGCTCAAGATGGTAGAGTGGATTATAAGATAAGAAAAGTAAGAAAGAGAAAGCGTTGTTGATTATTCCCTTGCCGGGACGTTTGGTTGAACTTGTTGGTTTCTTTCCCTTGCCGGGATTTTTGTCAAATATTTGCTTATTTTTTTTATGCCTCTTAATCGTGACTGTTGTTTGGGGAGTCAGACTGTTAAATGATGTGGATCGGGTTGCGCGCCGCAACAAAGATATTGAGGATCGGGTTGCGCGCCGCAACAATAATATGTGAGGATCGGGTTGCGCGCCGCAACAGTGTTATTTGTGGGTCGGGTTGCACGCCGCAACAGTGGTATTTGTGGATCGGGTTGCACGCCACAACAATGGTAAATTGTGGACCGGGTTGCACGCTGCAACAGTTATTGATACCATGTGTTTATATTGAGTATTGTTTTCCTTGTTCATTGTGAATATAAGCTGCTTTAGTTTGTTACTCGGAATTACTGTTAATTATCTCCCCACAGCATGTTTCCCCCTCCCATATTGCTAGTTGTTTGGTATTTTGTTTCCGTTGTATATTTATAACTGCACAGGTTTATGTGGTGTCCGGTCTAGCCTCGTCACTACTTCGCCGGGGTTAGGCTAGACACTTACCAGCACATGGGGTCGGTTGTGCTGATACTACGCTTCTGTGCATTTTTGCACAGGTCCAGGTTTTGAGGAGCAGCAGCAGCATTAGTATGGGAGCAGGCTTTCATTATCACGAGACCGAGGTAGCCTTGCAGGCGTCCGCAGGCCCGGCGTCTCTTCTTTATGTTCTCTTTTAGATTGTTGCCTCCTTGTCTCGAGACAAACAGCTTCTATGTTTCTTTCAGACCTTTGTATTTAGTATATTCTTAGTGGTTCGTGAGTGATGTGACACCAAATCTTGGGTAGAG
>NW_017670455.1:552348-553179 GCF_001879085.1 Nicotiana attenuata
CAGTTTTCAGAGTGTTCTGAAAAGTTCTTCCGTTACTAGAGGGATGCTTACCGGAGACAGTTTGAGCGTCTCCAGCAGGGGTCTATGACGGTCACTCAGTATGAGACCCGGTTTATCGATCTAGCTCGCCATGCCCTCGTCATACTCCCCACTGAGAGGGAGAGGGTGAGGAGATTTATTGATGGTTTGATCCAGCCTATTCGTCTTCAGATAGCCAGAGAGGCGGGTAGTGACATTACTTTTCAGGAGGCGGCCAATGTGGCCCGGAGGATCGAGATGATTCTGCCACAGGGGGGTGGTCATAGGGCAGACAAGAGACCCCGTCACTCAGGTCGATTCAGTGGTGCCTCATCTGGAGGCAGGGATTCTTATGATAGGGGTCAGCCTTCCAGGCCCTTTCAGTCATCCCTCCAGGTTTCGCAAGGTGCCCCAGGTAATCGTGGTTTTCGTGGGCATTATTCCGATCAACAGTCACTCAGTGCACCGCCAGCTCCCATCAGTGCAGAGCCTCTTCAGAGTTTTCGTGGAGGTCATTCGGGTCGTCAGGACCAGTCTCATCGTAGGAGGGATGTTATGAGTGTGGTGAGTATGGTCACATTAGGAGAGCTTGCCCGAGATTGAGGGGTACACAGTCGCAACAGCAGGGTCCTCGCCCCATGATTCAGGCACCAGGTGACCCACAGCCTGCCCAGCCAGCCAGGGGCGGGGGTAGGGATCATAGAGGTGGAGGCCGGACCGCCAGAGATAGGGGTCAGTCGGTAGCCGATCGTCCCAGAGACACTGGGTTCAGGGAGGGTGGGGCGTCGTAGCCCCGGTTTGTACGTCGACGAA
>NW_017670455.1:553233-556740 GCF_001879085.1 Nicotiana attenuata
TGGGTCGACATATTCGTATGTGTCGTCTTATTTTGCACCCTACCTGGCTATGTCTAGTTATGCTTTGGACATTCCTGTTTATGTATCTACACCGGTGGGTGACTCCATAGTAGTCGACTGGGTGCATCGTTCCTGTGTGGTTGTGTTTGAGGGTCTTGAGACCCGTGTTGATTTATTGCTTTTAGATATGGTGGATTTCGACGTCATATTGGGGTGGACTGGTTGTCCCCGTATCATGCTATCTTAGATTGTCACGCCAAGACCGTGACCTTGGCTTTGCCAGAATTGCCCCGACTAGAGTGGAGAGGGACCCAGGTCATATCACCCGCAGTGTTATTTCATATGTTAAGGCTCGACGCATGGTCGAGAAGGGGTGTTTAGCTTATCTTGCGTATGTTCGCGACTCCAGCGCAGAGGTTCCTTCTATTGACTCTGTTCCTGTTGTTCGAGAGTTCCCCGAGGTTTTCCCTTCAGACCTGCCGGGTATGCCGCCCGACAGGGATATTGATTTCTGTATTGATCTGGCTCCGGGTACGCAACCCATTTCTATTCCGCCGTATCGCATGGCCCCGCCGGAGTTAAAGGAGTTAAAGGACCAGTTGCAGGATTTACTAGAGAAGGGTTTTATCAGGCCTAGTGTTTCTCCTTGGGGTGCGCCGTTGTTATTCGTGAAGAAGAAGGATGGTTCGATGCGGATGTGTATTGATTACCGGCAATTGAACAACGTGACGGTAAAGAACAAGTACCCACTGATTGATGATTTGTTTGACCAGCTTCAGGGAGCAAAGGTGTTTTCAAAAATAGACTTGAGATCTGGCTACCATCAGCTGAGGATTAGGGCGTCTGATGTCCCTAAGACTGCAGTCCGCACTCGGTATGGGTTGACCAATGCCCCAGCAGCCATATGGGTTGACCTAAGACTATGAGTTTTTAGTCATGTCATATGGGTTGACCAATGCCCCAGCAGCATTTATGGAGTTGATGAACCGAGTGTTCAGGCCATATCTAGACTTATTCGTGATAGTCTTTATTGATGATATTCTGATGTACTCCCGCAGCCAGGAAGAGCACGAGCAGCACCTCAGAGTGGTTCTCCAGACTCTGAAGGATAGTCAGTTATATGCTAAGTTTTCGAAGTGCGAGTTCTGGTTGAGTTCGGTTGCATTTCTGGGTCATATTGTATCAGTAAAGGGTATTCAGGTGGACCCGAAGAAGATTGAGGCAGTCAAGAATTGGCCTCGACCAGCTTCAGCGACCGAGATTCGGAGTTTCTTGGGGTTAACAGGTTATTACCGTCGGTTCGTGGAGTGATTTTCGTCTATTGCAGCGCCGATGACCAGGTTGACCCAGAAGGGTGCCCAATTCAGATGGTCAGATGAGTGTGAGGCGAGCTTTCAGAAGCTCAAGACAGCTCTGACTACGGCACCGGTATTGGTTTTGCCCATGGGTTCAGGGCCTTACACAGTCTATTGTGATGCTTCCCGTGTTGGGCTTGGTGCAGTATTGATGCAGGATGGAAAAGTCATTGCCTATGCTTCGAGACAGTTGAAGATCCACGAGAAGAATTATCCGGTTCATGATCTAGAGTTGGCAGCTATTGTTCATGCTTTGAAGATTTGGAGGCATTATCTATATGGCGTGACGTGTGAGGTGTACACGGATCACAAGAGCCTTCAGTACCTGTTCAAGCAGAAGGAGTTGAATGTGAGGCAGAGGAGGTGGTTGGAGTTGTGGAAAGATTATGATGTTACTATCTTGTATCACCCGGGTAAGGCCAATGTGGTGGCCGATGCGTTGAGTAGGAAGTCCTCCAGCATGGGTAGTCTTGCTTATATCCCGGTCAGCCAAAGACCGCTTGCTTTAGATGTTTAGGCTTTGGCCAATCGATTGGTGAGATTAGATATTTTTGAGCCTAGCAGAGTGTTAGCTTGCACGGTCGCTCGTTCTTCTCTATTGGAGTGTATCCGTGACCGGCAGTTTGATGATCCCCATTTGTGTGTCCTGAGAGACACGGTGCAGCGTGGAGGTGCCACGAAGGTGACCTTAGATGATGATGGTGTTTTGAGATTGCAGGGGCGAGTTTGTGTGCCCAATGTTGATGGGATTCGAGAATTGATCTTAGCGGAGGCCAATAGTTCTCGGTATTCTATTCACCCGGGCGCCGCGAATATGCATCAGGACTTGCGGCATCATTATTGGTGGCGTAGGATGAAGAAGGATATTGTTGCGTATGTGGCTCGGTGTTTGAACTGTCAGCAGGTTAAGTATGAGCATCAGAGGCCCGGTGGGTTGTTTCTGAGGATTGAGCTCCCCGAGTGGAAGTGGGATAGGATTACCATGGATTTCGTTACTGGACTTCCGTTGACTCGGAAGAAGTTTGAT
The DNA here is from genome assembly GCF_001879085.1 of Nicotiana attenuata. NCBI lineage: Eukaryota > Viridiplantae > Streptophyta > Magnoliopsida > Solanales > Solanaceae > Nicotiana > Nicotiana attenuata. Next base: position 555,616 of record NW_017670455.1, read on the forward strand.
GCTATTTGGGTCATTGTTGATAGGCTGACCAAGTCAGCGCATTTTATTCCAGTCGCAGTCTCCTATTCATCCGAGAGGTTAGCTGAGATTTATATCCGGGAGATTGTCCGCCTTCATGGTGTGCCGGTATCCATCATTTCGGACCGAGGTATGCAGTTTACCTCGCGCTTCTGGTTAGCAGTTCAGCAAGAGTTGGGCACCCAGGTTCAGTTGAGCACAACATTCCATCCTCAGACTGACGGTCAGTCCGAGCGGACTATACAGATTTTGGAGGATATGCTCCGAGCTTGTGTCATTGATTTTGGAGGCTCGTGGGACCAGTTTTTGCCTTTAGCAGAGTTCGCCTACAATAACGGCTACCAGTCCAGCATTCAGATGGTCCCATATGAGGCGTTGTATGGTAGGCGATGTCGGTCTCCAGTCGGATGGTTTGAGCCGGGAGAGGCTCGGTTATTGGGTACAGGCTTAGTTCAGGAGGCCTTAGATAAGGTCAAGATCATTCAGGAGAGGCTTCGTTCAGCTCAGTCTAGGCAGAAGAGTTATGCAGACCGTAAGGTCCGAGATGTAGCTTTTATGGTTGGTGAGCGGGTATTGCTCCGGGTGTCGCCTATGAAGGGCGTGATGAGGTTCGGAAAGAAGGGCAAGCTTTGCCCTAGGTACATTGGCCCGTTTGAGATTCTTGATCGAGTAGGAGAGGTGGCTTATAGACTTGCATTGCCACCTAGCTTATCAGCCGTGCATCCAGTTTTTCATGTGTCTATGCTTCGAAGGTATCACGGCGATCCTACCCATGTGTTAGACTTCAGCACTGTCCAGTTGGACAAGGATTTATCTTATGAGGAGGAGCCGGTAGCTATTCTAGACCGGCAGGTTCGTCAGTTGAGATCTAGGAGTTTTCCCTCTGTTCGTGTTCAGTGGAGAGGTCAGCCCCCTGAGGCCTCGACTTGGGAGTCCGAGTCTGATATGCCGAGCCGTTATCCACATCTGTTCCCTGACTCAGGTACTTCTTTCTTTTGTCCGTTCGAGGACGAACGGTTGTTTTAGAGGTGGAGGATGTGACGACCCAAAGGGTCATCACCTATTTCCTCATCCACTCCGTGCTTCCGAGGTCTTGAAAACCTCATT
>NW_017670455.1:557378-558690 GCF_001879085.1 Nicotiana attenuata
GAAGCCCGTGTATATAAGTCAAAGATGTGACTTTCACAGGTCCGATTGCTCTTTGCCGTCAAATGGAAAGTTAGCTCATAGGGCTTTTCTGGTACTCTGCGGAAGATGCGTGAATTGGCCTGCTGAACCGATCTTGCTTAGGGCGGGTGACCATCTTATAATTGAAGATAAGCACCGAAAGTAAGAGAAGTGAGGCGTTCGGGACCTATTCTAGTAGAGGAACCAACCCCAGAAAACCTGACCAAAAGATAGCTAAGTTCCCGTCACTAACCTTACTTCGGACTATGTGGCTGATCCGCTGAGAAAAGACGGTAAGGCAAAGAGAAAGTACCACTTTTCTTAAGTTAAGATGAATCTAATCTATTGAAGAGTCAAGGTTTCCAAGGAGCACGGATGAGGCGAAGCATCGATCCAACTACATACCAACGGAAAGACATTACGGGCGGTCGTATCCCATCGTATTCACGTATCAATGCGTAAGTGGTCATATAATAGTTGCGTCGTTGCGCCTAAAGTCTTATGGCCGAAGGTCTCCGGTGCGTCGTAATAGCCTACTCGGTATACAAACGAAAAACAAACACGAAGCTTCGCTCCTCAGCAAAGTATTCACTTCTTTTTCTTCAGGTTTTAAGTAAATATAATTCAAAAGAAAAGGAAAATATAAGTCTATAATCTCATTCAACAACGAGATTCAACTTTAATGACATCACTCATTATATGCCAAATTTATTTATGACTCATTGTTTCTAATATCAGGAGGTGTAGTTTCAAAACTAGAATAGTAACACAATTATGCTAAATGCAAACCATTTTCGCAATTCCCAAGCCTGCTGGGTTCGCAATTGCGAACCCATGTTCGCATTTCCCACATCTGAGACCTGCAATTTTTCATACTTAGACGAATTTTAACCCTCTTTTCTTCATTCTTTCAAAACCCAAACTCCATAGGCGATTTTCCAAGAAACCTATCTTCTCCAAATCATTTGTAAGTCAATTTTTACTTAACTTCTTCAATCTTTAACATCATTAGACATGTTTTCATCTTAAAATCAAGAATTTCCATGGGTGAAAATGGGGATTTTGGGTAGAACTTAGGTTTTCTTAGAATTGAGGATTTGGACCTCCATTTGAGGTCCGATTTCAAAACAAAATATAGATATGAACTCGGTGGGGGAATTGGTAACCGTAGTTTTTGTTCGAACCTCGGGTTTTGACCACGTGTGCCCGGGGGCGTTTTTGGAATTTTTGGGAAAAACTTGGGAAAATCATTTTTATGCATTCAAATTGATTCATATAGTGTGAAGTAATTGAA
>NW_017670455.1:561814-580820 GCF_001879085.1 Nicotiana attenuata
GACCAACCTTGGTCGCTAATGTATTTAAAATTATTATTTTATTATTTTCAGCAGTTTAGCGACCAACTTTGGTCGCTTTTCTTGATAGACCAACTTTAGTCGCTTTTTACCGGAATTCTAGTAGTGATAACAAACTTATAGAATTATTCATATGCTTATAAATTGGACTTTTATTTATTCTACTATCTTAATTAATTAAATTCACAAAGACATTTATACATTACTATAACCGCGCGAAGCGTGGACAAATTCACTAGTTTAAAGATGAAAATGGGAATATCATTTCTGGTGATGTTCGTAATACTTGGGCAGGACTTTTGACATTGCAGGCGCTCTTTGTTCAAGAACACAATGCTGTTTGTGATGCGTTGAAGGTACTAACAATTATGTTAGAGTTTAATTTATATACACTGACGTCGTAATATAATTACAAATGCCTATCAAAAAAGTCAAATATCTGATATGAAAATAAGGCCGGTTGTCTGCTACAAGTTAAAATCCACTGCTGATAGAGATAGTGTAAATATATATATATATATATAAGCTAAACCTATCATATTATATATGTTTATGTTGGAGAAAATGGACATTTGAATCTTTCTTTAACTTGATTTGGTATGTTACAGAAAGAATTGATTGGACTGTTGAGCTTCTCAAAACTGATACCCTTCTTTCAGGAATGCGTGCCAATTGGTCAACACTCTCATACACTTAATATTCCTATTTTGTCATACTCGTTAACTAGTTGTTGTGTGACTAAACAAAATTAATTGCAGGTATGGATTACTAGGAAAGAAATTCATCAAGGATACATTTGGGCACGTTGGAGGTTCCATTTTGAGTGGTTTTGTAGGAATGAAAAAACCTGAGAATTATGGAGTGCCCTACTCCTTGACTGAGGAATTTACGAGTGTTTATCGAATGCATCAACTTTTACCTGATAACCTGCAGCTGAGGAATATAGATGCAACACCTGGACCAAACAAATCTCTACCTTTGACTAATATCATTTTGAATGGAGTATATATTATAAACTTTGTCCACTAATTAAAATAATAGTAGTACATAAAATTCAGTTATTTTAATATTTAAAAAAATAGTTTTGTGACTTTAGTGTGTTGAGTTGTCCTACGTCGGTGGGATTTGAGGTCATTGGTCTCCTTATACAGTCTTGGGCAATCCGCATCTTATAAACTAGTTGTTGGAATTGAGTTAGGCCCAAGATCCATTTATTATGGTAATAGAGCCAGATCCATTCCAATTATTGTTACCAATGTTGGGTCCTCATTTATATTGTCCGCGCTCCAGTTTGTAGGCTTGGGCGTGAGAGGGGAGCCCAAGGTTCATTTATCATAGTGTTATGGATTAAAGTTCGATTACAGTAATGTGATAAAAGTTATTTAATGAATGCATTATTATAATGGATATAGTTCATTAATTATATCTAAAATTAACAATCAAATTGCTATGAAATTGTAGGATCCCCATGGAAGATTTAATTGGGGGCAAAGGAAGGGAAAATTTATCAAGAATCGGTTTTACTAAGCAAATGGTATCAATGGGTCACCAAGCTTGTGGAGCTCTTGAGCTTTGGAATTATCCAATGTGGATGAGGGATCTTGTTGCCCAAGACGTTGATGGAAACGATAGGCCAGATCATATTGACCTTGCTGCCCTTGAAAGTAAGTATATTTTCTACTAAACCGAAACAAAATAACGCTATGATTTTTTTTTTTTTAAATAATCCACACGGTTCGCTTATTATTATGTTTGGATGGCAGTTTATAGAGACAGAGAAAGAAGTATTCCTCATCCATATACTTATCGCGTCAATCACATATTGCGATTTACAATGTACACATACATATATGATATATTAGATTCCTATTTTATTTTAACATGTTTTATTCGCTGAGGCACGCACTGTTTCACTTTGTAATATGACTATCCTAGTTTAAAATTAATGTTCTTCATCTCATCTATTGTTTCTTTAATTGAATATTGTTGTAAAAATTAAACGGGACGTCCTATTTGGTCGCCCCATTTAACCTATACCAATTTTTTTAAAAACTTTTAACTTGTACCCACTTTTTAAACAACTTCAGCTCCCTTTCTCCTCCTCCTTCTCCTCCTCAAAGTTTTATCTTTTCTTTTTCCAGAAGTAAGGTTCATCCCTATCTGCTTCTTCTTATTTCTCCGGTGAGTTCTATAAATTTTCCCGCCAACTTATACATTTGAAACAACCAATTTGCTTTCTTCGTCACTTTCTATCACGTGACATGCATATATATACAACTGACTTGGTGATTTGTTTGATTAATTACTACTGTTGGACCACATTTCAAGGAAGCTAACAACTTCTTGGTGGACTCAAGAAGAAGAGAAACCACTATGTTGAAGGTGGTGACGCTGGAAACCGCGAGAATTACATCAATGAGCTCATCAGGAGGATGAACTAAAAGAATCTCACTAAACGGCAAATTTTGTTTCTTTAGAAGTGTTTGTTTTTTGTGTTTGAACTGTTTGTAATATGGAACTAGTCAGGATTCAGGTTTTGTTCGCAAGGTTAAATTCAGTTTGGTCAAGATGGTGTGGCAAATGAAATTATAAACAAACAAAAACTTCAGCTCTAGAGCTGAAGTTCCCCAGTTACAAAGACAAAAACTTCAGCTCTATAGCTGAAGTTCCCCAGTTACAAAGACAAAAACTTCAGCTCTAGAGCTGAACTTCAGGCCCGACTACTAGAATGCTGAAGTTTTGCGTGATTGCCTTTGCTACTTCAGCCCCGTATGCTGAAGTTATGCGAAAAAGCGGGTACGCTTGCAATTTTTTTTGCAAAGTGAGCACAAGTTAAAATGTGCCAGAAAAAACGGGTATAGATGCAAATGCCCCAATTTGTTTTAGTATTATATTGGACTTTGATATTTTTTTATTAACTAGAGAATTAAAATTTTTGAAATGCTCTTCTGATGGCATATCCTGAGCCAAGATATCGAACGCCTGCTTCCCCAGAATAAACGTTAAAATATCATGGTATAGCCAGTTTTCACACTGGTCAATGAAAAATAGTCAGCGTTTATCAAGTCAATGAAAAATAGCCACTATTTTGCTGCAACAGGGACCGGTCCAGTATAATATACGGGAGTTCTGGTGCATTTGTGTACGAACTCCAACATATTATGCTGGACCGGTATACTTTGCTAACTCCTGTAAAATTTGCGGGAGACTGGAGCACCAGCGCTCCAAACTCCAGTATATTATACTGGACAATTATACTTGCTGGAAAATTTACGGGAGTTCAAGCATACTTATGCTAGAACTCCCGTAAAATTTACGGGAGTTCAAGCATACTTATGCTGGAACTCCCGTAAAATTTGCGGGCGTATTTTTTCGGATTTTTGAACAGTGTTTTCGCTCAGATTTAAAGTGGCTAAATTTCGATGACTTTTGAAACTTGGCTATTTTTCAACGACCAGTGGTAAATCTGGCTATTTTTGAATTTCTCCCACAATAAACACATCCAATAAGATTGTTGTTTTCATAGGAGTATTATAACTTTTAGCCCGTGCATAAATTATTTACCTTCGGTAACCGAATAAATATTTAAAATTTGTATATTTTTTATATATAACATACTATTTTTCGGCATTATTTTGAAAGCGGGCTATACAATGTCATTTTTCGTTTTTCTTAAAGGTAATTGGGCCGATGAAATCAGTGTCCGACTGAGAAAATAGGGACAAATCATAAATATTTTGATTTGCTTCAATTAGCAGCCACAATTTTAAAAGTAATCAAAAATTAACCACTTTTTTATATAAAAATAAAATCTGAATAAATACCCTTAAAATTCAAAAAAAAAAAAAATCATCATAATATGACGGAGTTCAAACTTTTTACATATAATATTCCATTATAATATGCTCAAATTTCATAACGTGCAGGAGTTCTAACATAATATGCTAAAAGTTTGAATGCATGAGCTCCAGAATCCAGCATATTATACTGGATATTTTTGTCTTTCAGTTAGGGTATTTTTGTCCAGATATTAGCCCCATATAAAAATAATGGATGTTTTTCAATGATTTTACAAATTTTGGCTATTTTTTAATTACCAGACCGAAAACCAGCTAGCCCGAGCTATTTTAACGAGAAAATGGCATAATCTATATTTGGGTCCAAATGTTGCGAATAAGCGGAGCCAAACTAAACTCACAATTGCATCAAATAATAATAGGCAAAAGAATTACTAATCGATCGAAACTAGTTGTATTCGCTAGCCAAAAATATATTATATATATTTGGAGAAAAAAAAATATATGTATTGAAAAAAATTTGCATCAAATGATGATATAATTTTGCTAACATTGGCCCAAAGCTGAAAGGAAAAATCTTTACGCAAATAGTCGATCATATTCATTGCTTATTTTTTCTAGTCATATACATGGATTATACATTGATTATAAATAATTACACACATATAACACATAAATTATGCATATATAAACCTCCACTGACTATTTTTTGTTTAAGTGATTGGGTGGGCTGCTATTTGTGTTAATTCTTCAAAGGAAAAGAAGCAACATACCCGCTACCTCAGATCAACTCATACTTCTCTAGACCCCACTTGTGAAATTACACTGAATTTAATAATGTTGTTTATATTCACTAATTAAAAACAGGTAAGGCTTTGCTAATCACAATTGAACAGAATCTTCCTGAACAAACTTATTTTTTTAATTATCCATTACAAGATTAGTGATTTTGAATGACAAAAATTAGTTTAGTGATATTTGCCGAATATATCGTTGGTTGGAAAAGTGATCAATTACTTTAGTGAGTGTTATAGAAAAAAAGAATCTTAAGTTGAAAAACTTAACTCTTGGTCTTGGTAACAAAAATTCTCTGTACGAGCGCTTTTCTCAATTAAGGCAACTCCACAAGAATTTCCAGAATTGATGACAACAATTATTTATAGAGCATATCTTAATATTTAAATTCGTATTCATATATCGTAAGACAAGGTGGGTTGCTGTGATGGTAAGCACCCTCCACTTCTAATCAATATGTTGTAATTTCGAGTCACCCCAAGAGCAAGGTGGAAAGTTCTTGGACGGAAGGTGCCGATTTTCTATACCGGGTTGTTGTTTGTATTCAGATATCTTCAAATATATGCGCTGTTTCTATTTTTGGATAAAAAGTGATTACGTAGCACGTACTAATATGCTTGCAGCTTGTACAATAAATTAAAATTCTTTTTTGTGATTGATTGAAAGTGTCAAGAATTTTAAGAAAGTGTTGATTGATTTTCCCAAAACCGACCAGCTAAAATGATTGGGTAAACATCATCACCCTTCGCACAGTTCCTAATCAAGTAAAAATCATTTTCCTTATCCATTCAAACTCTAATAACTAAAGTATACAATAACTAACTACAGTATATAATTTTCATTCACATAAATTATGATGAACGTCTATATGTAAATAATTTTTATGTTTATAATATATATTAAAATATGCTTTAAAAGGTAAGATGACTTAATTAGGGTTATCACTTGTTTTAGAAATAAATTCTGTGTTCCGAGGCCTTAAAATCTCCTTTTTGTCTCACCTCGATTTGCGTGCGCAGTCCGGGCGTGTATCCGGAAAGCCATTATGTGAAAATCTGTGAAAAATGATGAATTTTGCTTTTAAAATAAATTTAGGTTGACTTCGATCAATATTTTGGATAAACGGACCCGGACCCGTGATTTGACGGTCCCGGAGGTTCCGTAGGAAAATATGGGACTTGGGCGTATGTCTGGAATTGAATTCCGAGGTCCCAAGCCCGAGGAATGAATTTTTAAAGAAAATTGTTTTCTGGAACATATATGAGTTTTTGGAAATTTGAATGTTTTTGAAATTGATGGTATCGGGCCCGTATCTTTGTTTCGGAGCCAGGTAGAGGTCTTATATGGCGTTTAGATTGAGTCTGTAAAATTTGGTAAGAAACGGACTTGAAATGACGTGAATCGGACCCTCGGTGGTGAAATTTGAAACTTAAGTGTTCTTGAGATTTTTCTTTGATTTTGATGCTAAATTCGTTGTTAAAGGTGTTAGTTTGGCGATTTGATCGCACGAACAAGTCCATATGATGTTTTTGGGTTAGTATGCATGTTTGGTTTGGAGCCCCGAGGGCTCGGGTGAGTTTCGGAAGGGTTTCGGGATGTTTTTACACTTAGAAAAGTTGCAGGTTTTCAGTTTCTGGTATTCTGGAGTTTTGTTCTTCGTGTTCGTGGAAGGACTCTCGCGAACACGAATCCTTCGGCAAACGCGAAGGGTAAGTCAGGCTGAAGGAATTTTCCTTCTACGCGAACGCGAAGCCTTGGGGGTGCTACCCTTCACGAACGCGGACCTGCTATCGCGAATGCGAAGGCCTTTGGGCCGGGGCAGGGGAAAAGGGATTTTGTTCTACGCGAACGCGAAGGTTTGAGGAGTTAAAGCTCCGCAAACGCGAAGGCTATTGGGCCTGACCCTTCACGAACGCGAAGAAGGCCTGTCCAGTGAATTAAAAATAGTAGCAAAATCGGGATTTAGTCCATAACTTCATATTTTCAAAACTAGGGAGCATTGAGGCGATTTTCAAAGAACAAGTTCTTCCCCAAAGCATTGGTATATGATTCTAAACCTTTTTCTTTGAATTTTCCATTACATTTCATCAATTTTCATCCTAAAATCTAGGGATAGAAATTAGGAATTTGGGTAGAGTTAGGGCTTTTTGATTAATTGGGATTTAGACCTCGTTTTTGGGTCGGATTTCGAAACTAGTTGCATATTTGGCCTCGTGGGTGAATGGGTGATCGGGTTTTGGTTCGAACCTCGAGTTTCGACCAAGCGGGCCTAGGGTCGATTTTTGACTTTTTGGGAAAAATGATAGAAAAACCTATAATTAAGCATTGGGTACGAATTCTTTAGCATTTATTGATGTTGTTAAATTAATTTGGACTAGATAAGAGTAATTTGGAGGCGAATTCTAAAGGAAAAGCGGTGTTTGAGTCTTGAGTTGGCCATGAAGGTTTGAGGTAAGTGTTTGGTCTAACCTTAGCTTGAGGGATTAGGAGCCGTGTCCTATTTGCTATGTGTTAGTTATTGAGTACGACGTATAGGCATGGTGACGAGTATCTATACGTTGGTGTCAAGCATGCCCGTGGGTCTTATACTATGATTAATGTGACTCCGTTTTGTATTGTTCATGCTTTATGTGATATTCCTATTGTTGAAAAAGGCTTGTGGAAGTAAAATGGGTAATTGAACATTTAAGAGCGTTGGCTCAAGCAATGAATTGATTTGTGAAATTATCATTGGTAATTGAGCATGGTAGAGCGTTGGCTCAAGTTGTAAATTGAGTTGTGAAGTAAATGTGAAAAAGAGAAGAGGATTATGATATTGTCTCCCTTGCCGGGATGTTGTTGCTTTTAATATTGTTGCCTTGCCAGGATGTTGTTGCTTCTAATATTGTTTCCTTGTCGGGATGTTGTTGCTTTTAGTATTGCTCCCTTGCCGGGATTTGTTGCTTTTGATAGTGTTCCCTTGCCGGGATTTTCATTATGATTTTATTGTGATTCTATTTAATTCCTTGCCTTTATTGTTTGTGATTGTTGTTTGGGTAAGGAAGAGTGTTAAAGCACGAAGGGTGATGTTGTGCATTGTTTTGGTGAGAGAGTGTTAAAGCACGAAGGGTGATGCCGTGCATGGTATTTTGTGAGAGAGAGTTAATGCATGAAGAGTGATGTTGTACCGCACGATGTAAAATTCTGTGCCTTTATATGAGTGCTAATGCACGAAGGATCATTCCGTGCCATGATTATGTGAGGTAAAAGCACGAAGAGTGATGTCGTGCCGATTATATTGATTCTTATGGTGAGGACGAGAGTAAAAGTACGAAGGGTGATGCCGTGCACTTGTCCTTGATTTTCCTGATTCTTGTTGATAATTAAGTTATGATGTTCTTTACGTTCATTTATTGGTTTTCTGTGGTTACTTGATTTCAATGTGATGTTATTGATTCCCTTACCCAAATTGCTTTGTGATTGTTGCTTGGGTGAGGAAGAGTGTAAAGCACTAAGGGTGATGCCGTGCATGATATTTGTAAGAGAGTGTAAAGCACGAAGGGTGATGCCGTGCACTTGTCTCTGATTTCTTGATTCTTGCTGATAATTTAGTTATAGTGTTCTTTACATCTATTCTTTCCTATCGTGCGATTTTGTTCTCTCAATGTAAAAGTTGAACCCTCTACTCTTTTTCCTTTTGCGGATGGCGAGGTCATGTACCGCTTCTTCGGCCGAGCAGCAGCACAGACCGGTGATGGATCAACTACATCCTCGGAGGCTTCGTGGAGGTTGGATAGGTTTTACCAAGCTCTTCACTACTTTTGGTGGTACATCATCTGAGGATCCCCAGGATTATTTGGACAGCTACCATGAGGTTCTTAGGAACATGGGGATAGTGGAGACCAATGGGGTTGACTTTGCTGCTTTTCGACTGTCTGGATCCGCCAAGACTTGGTGGAGAGATTATTGCTTGGCTAGGCCAGCTGGGTCACCAGCTCTGACTTGGGATCAGTTTTCTCAGCTATTCTTGGAGAAGTTACTTCCTATCACTCAGAGGGAGAACTATCGGAGGCAGTTTGAGCGTCTCCAGCAGGGTTCTATGACTGTTACTCAGTACGAGACCAGGTTTATTGATTTGGCCCGTCATGCTTTTCTTATACTTCCCTCTAAGAGAGAGAGAGAGAGAGAGAGAGAGAGAGAGAGAGAGAGAGAGAGAGAGAGAGAGAGAGAGAGAGAGAGGAGGTTTATTGGGGGACTCGTCTGCCCGCTCAGCCAGCTAGAGGTGGAGGTAGAGGTATTAGAGGTGGAGGTCAGTCCGCTAGAGGTGGAGGCCAGCCAGCAGGAGGCCGTCCCAGAGATGTAGTTCAGAGTGGTGGGGCCCAGCCCCGATGTTATGCTCTTCTAGCCAGGCCTAAGGCTGAGGCTTCCGATGCAGTTTTCACAGTGATTCTTTGAGCGCTCCTATTTATGTGTCTATATCGGTGGGTGATTCTATTGTGGTAGATCGTGTTCATCGTTCTTGTGTAGTTGTGATTGGGGGTCTTGAGACTCGAGTAGGTTTGTTACTTTGGGATATGGTTGATTTTTATGTCATATTAGGGACGGACTGGTTATCACCTTACCACGCTATCCTGGACTGGCATGTGTGACCTTAGCCTTGCCGGGGTTGCCTCGTCTTGAGTGGAGAGGGACTCCTAGTCATTCTGCCCGTAGTGTTATCTCATATATGAAGGCTCGGCGTATGGTCGAGAGGGGGTGTTTCGCCTATTTGGCATATGTTCGTGATTCTAGTGCGGAGGTTCCGTTTGTGGATTCTGTGCTTGTTGTTCGTGAGGTTTTCCCTTCAGACCTGCCGGGTATGCCACCCGACAGGGATATTGACTTCTGCATTGATTTGGCTCCGGGCACTCAGCCCATTTCTATTCCGCTGTATCGTACGGCCCTGCCTGAGTTGAAAGAGTTGAAGGAGCAGTTGCAAGACTTGCTTGATAAGGGCTTTATTAGGCCTAGTGTCTCGCCTTGGGGTGCACCGGTGTTGTTTGTTAAGAAGAAGGATGGATCGATGAGAATGTGTATAGATTACCGGCAATTGAACAAGGTCACAATCAAGAATAAGTACCCATTGCCGCGGATTGATGATTTGTTTGACCAGCTTCAGGGTGCCCAAGTGTTTTCTAAGATCGACTTGAGATCTGGCTACCATCAGTTGAGGATTAGGGAATTCGATGTCCCTAAGACAGCTTTGCACACTCGGTACGGGCATTATGAGTTCTTGGTGATGTCATTCGGATAGACAAATGCCCGATGCAGCTTTTATGGATTTGATGAACTGAGTGTTTAGGCCTTACTTGAACTCGTTCGCGATACTCTTCATTGATGATATTTTGATTCATTCCCGCAGCCGGGAGGAGCATGAGCAGCATCAAAGAGTGGTCCTTCAGACTCTAAGAGATAGTTAGTTGTACGCTAAGTTTTCGGAGTGTGAGTTCTGGTTGAGTTCAGTTGCATTCATGGGTCACATTGTATCAGCAGAGGATATTCAGGTGGATCCGAAGAAGATAGAGGCAATCAAGAACTGGCCTCGACCCACATCAGCTACAGAGATCTAGAGTTTCTTGGGTTTGGCAGGTTATTACCGTCAGTTTGTGGAGGGGTTTTCATCTATTGCAGCCCCGATGACCAGGTTGACCCAGAAGGGTGCCCAGTTCAGGTGGTCGGACGAGTGTGAGGTGAGCTTTCAGAAGCTCAAGACAATTTTGACTACGGCGCCGGTGTTGGTTTTGCCCACAGGTTCAAGGCCATATACCGTTTATTGTGATGCATCTCGGATTGGACTTGGTGCGGTGTTGATGCAGGATGGCAAGGTCGTTGCTTATGCCGTGCACTTGTTTCTGATTTCCTGATTCTTGCTGATAATTTAGTTATAGTGTTCTTCACATCTATTCTTTCCTATCGTGCGATTTTGTTCTCTCAATGCAAAAATTGAACCCTCTACTCTTGTTCCTTTCGCGGATGGCGAGGTCACGTACCGCTTCTTCGGCTGAGCAGCAACAAAGACCGGTGATGGATCAACTACATCCTCGGAGGCTTCGTGGAGGTTGGATAGGTTTTACCAAGCTCATCACTACTTATGGCGGTACATCTTCTGAGGATCCCCAGGATTATTTGGACAGCTATCATGAGGTCCTCACGAACATGGGGATAGTTGAGACCAATGGGGTCGACTTTGCTGCTTTTCGACTGTCTGGATCCGCCAAGACTTGGTGGAGAGATTATTGCTTGGCTAGGCCAGCTGGGTCACCAGATCTGACTTGAGATCAGTTTTCTCAGCTATTCTTGGAGATATTTCTTCCTATCACTCAGAGGGAGAACTATCGGAGGCAGTTTGAGCGTCTCCAGCAGGGTTCTATGACTGTTACTCAGTACGAGACCAGGTTTATTGATTTGGCCCGTCATGCTCTTCTTATACTTCCCTCTGAGAGAGAGAGAGAGAGAGAGAGAGAGAGAGAGAGAGAGAGAGAGAGAGAGTGAGGAGGTTCATTGGGGGACTCGTCAGCCCGCTCAGCCAGCTAGAGGTGGAGGTAGAGGTATTAGAGGTGGAGGTCAGGCTGCTAGAGGTGGAGGTAGAGGTATTAGAGGTGGAGGTCAGGCCGCTAGAGGTGGAGGCCAGCCAGCAGCAGGCCGTCCATGAGATGTAGTTCAGAGTGGTGGGGCCCAGCCTCGATGTTATGCTCTTCCAGCCAGGCCTGAGGCTGAGGCTTCCGATGCAGTTATCACAATGATTCTTTGAGTGCTCCTGTTTATGTGTCTACACCAGTGGGTGATTCTATTGTTGTAGATCGTGTTCATCGTTCTTATGTAGTTGTGATTGGGGGTCTTGAGACTCGAGTAGGTTTGTTACTTTTGGATATGGTTGATTTTGATGTCATATTGTGGATGGACTGGTTATCACCTTACCACGCTATCTTGGACTGTCATGCCAAGACCATGACCTTAGCCTTGCCAGGTTTACCTCGTCTTGAGTGGAGAAGGACTCCTGGTCATTCTACCCGTCGTGTTATCTCATATATGAAGGCTCGGCGTATGGTCGAGAAGGGGTGTTTGGCCTATTTGGCATATGTTCGCGATTCTAGTGATGAGGTTCCTTCTATGGATTCTGTGCCTGTTGTTCGTGAGTTTCCTGAGGTTTTCCCTTCAGACCTGCCGGGTATGCCGCCCGACAGGGATATTGACTTTTTCATTGATTTGGCTCCGGGAACTCAGCCCATATCTATTTCGCCGGCCCCGCCTGAGTTGAAAGAATTGAAGGAGCAGTTGCAAGACTTGCTTGATAAAGGCTTCATTAGACCTAGTGTCTCGCCTTGGGGTGCGCCGGTGTTGTTTGTTAAGAAGAAGGACGGATCAATGAGAATGTGTATAGATTACCGGCAATTGAACAAGGTCACAATCAAGAATAAGTACCCATTGCCGAGGATTGATGATTTGTTCGACCAGCTTCAGGGTGCCCAAATGTTTTCTAAGATCGACTTGAGACTGGGCTACCATCAGTTGAGGATTAGGGCATTCGATGTCCCTAAGACAGCTTTCCGCACTCGGTACGGGCATTATGAGTTCTTGGTGATGTCATTCGGATTGACAAATGCCCCAGCAACTTTCACGGATTTGATGAACCGAGTGTTCAGGCCTTATTTGGATTCCTTTGTGATCGTCTTCATGGATGATATTTTGATTTATTCCCGCAGCCGGGAGGAGCATGAGCAGCATTTGAGAGTGGTTCTTCAGACTTTGAAAGATAATCAGTTGTATGCTAAGTTTTCGAAGTGTGAGTTCTGGTTGAGTTCATTTGCATTCTTGGGTCACGTTGTTNATCTCGTGGTCAGCGTGCCACACGATCCCATTTCTTTCAACAACAATACACAACATAATCCCGGCAAGGGAGAAAGATGTTATAATAACAATCCCGGCAAGGGATCAATGTAATATAATAAACTATCCCGGCGAGGGAGCAATGTAATATAATAAACTATACCGCCAAGGGAGATCCAGCTATAACCAAACTCATTCAATCTCTACTTAACACAATTAAATCCACACTTAGTCTTAACAATTACTGGCTCAGTGTTAAAGATTTCCAACCAATTCCTCATAAATAACAATTACAAATTCGATAATTTAGCAAATTAGGACTCACATTCATGCTCGACACCAGTGTATAGATACTCGTCACCATGCCTATACACCATACTCGACAAATAGCAATTAACAAAT
Organism: Nicotiana attenuata; assembly: GCF_001879085.1. NCBI lineage: Eukaryota > Viridiplantae > Streptophyta > Magnoliopsida > Solanales > Solanaceae > Nicotiana > Nicotiana attenuata. Next base: position 574,672 of record NW_017670455.1, read on the forward strand.
AAGACTCTACTCCTATTCCCTCAAGCCAAAGTTAGACCAAACACTTACCTCGACTTCCACAACTAAATCAATCCACAACGACCGCCTTCCCCCTCGAATTCGGCTCCAACTCAATCAAATATATGAAATAACGACTTTACAACATTAATATAAGCTAAACAAATCAAACCCAATGCCTAAATATAATTTTCTAACCTTTCTTCCAAAAATTCCAAAATCGATCCCGGGCCCGCTTGGTCAAAACCCAAGGTTCGAACCAATTTCATATCACCCATTCCCCCACGAGCCCGAATATACAATTTGTTTTCAAATTCGAACCCAAAACGAGGTCTAAATTAAAGAAAATTGGAAAGCCCTAACTCTACCCATTTCCCCCAATTTCCACCCTAATCTATGTGATTTAGGCTTATAATTTCAGTAATTAATGAAGAAAAATGAAGGAAATAAGTGGGAGATTACTAACCCAATTGGTCTTGAAGAATGGGGGCTTCAATGGACTCCTAGAGCTTGGGAAAGAAGAGAGTTCGTGAGAAATTTGGAATAAAACTCGAGCTACTGTTCTGAAACATCAAAAAAAATCACTGGGCGTTTTTGTTCTATGCATTCGCGACAGGGGTGTCGCGTTCGCGAAGTAGGGGGAGCTGGCAAGCTACGCGTTCGCGAGGGAAGGACTGCGAACGCGAAGAGGAAGCACTGGGGGTCCAAAGAATTGGCCTACGCGAACGCGTTGACCATCACGCGAACGCGGTGAAGGAAAAAGCAAAGCATCGCGATCGCGATGGCCTGAACGCGAACGCGAAGAAGGGTGGCCTCAAAGCTATGCGAACGCGATGGAAATATTGCGAATGCGAAGAAGGATTCTTCTGTGTAAAAATTGCAGAAAATCTGATGTCTTCCTAAGTCCAAAACCATCCCGAATACCTCCGAAAACACCCCCGAGCCCTCGGGGCTCCTAACCAAACACACGCACTAACTCAACGACATCCTACGAACTTAACCGTGTGATCAAATCGCCAAAATAACATCAAAAACAAGGAATCAAACCTCACAAACATCACTTTTTCATCAAACTTCATAAACTTTCATTTTTAGATATTTAGGTCCAGAACACGTCAAATAACGTCCGATTTCAACCCAATTTCACAGAAAGCGCTTAAACCACATATAAGACCTGTACCGGGTACCGGAGCCAAAATACTGGCCCGATACCAACACGTTCTAATCAATTTCCTTTTCAAATCTCCATATTAATTTCTGAAAAATAATTTCACAAAAAAATTCATTTCTCGGGCTCTAGACTTCGGAATTCGACTCCGGGCATATGACCAAGTCTCATATTTTTCTACGGACCCTCCGGGACCGTCCAATCACGGGTCCGGGTCCGTTTACCCAAAATGTTGACCAAAGTCAACTTAATTCATATTAATATCAAAATTCATCAATTTTTACATAGAATTTATATTTAAGCTTTCCGGCTACGCGCCCGGACTGCGCATGCAAATCGAGGTAAGCCTAAATGAGGTTTTCAAGGCCTCGGAGACACAGAATGAGTGAGAAAACAGGTGATGACCCTTTGGGTCGTCACATTCTCCACCTCTAAAACAACCGTTCGTCCTCGAACGGACAAAAGAAAGAAGTACCTGAGTCGGGAAATAGATGAGGATAACGGCTCCGCATATCGGACTCGGACTCCCAGGTCGATGCCTCAGGGGGCTGACCCCTCCACTGAACTCGTACTGAAGGAAAACTCTTCGATCTCAACTGACGAACCTACCGGTCTAGAATAGCCACCGGCTCCTCCTCATAAGACAGATCCTTGTCCAACTGGACAGTGCTGAAATCTAACACGTGGGCTGGATCGCCGTGATACCTCCGAAGCATGGACACATGAAAAACTGGGTGCACGGCGGACAAGCTAGGCGGCAAGGCAAGCCTATAAGCCACCTCTCCCACATGGTCGAGAATCTCAAGTGGACCAATGAACCTAGGGCTAAGCTTGCCCTTCTTCCCAAATCTCATCACACCCTTCATAGGCGACACTCGGAGCAATACCCGCTCACCAACCATGAAAGCTACATCTCGAGCCTTACGATCTGCATAACTCTTTTGTCGCGACTGAGCCGAACGAAGCCTATCCTGAATGATCTTGACCTTATTCAAGGCCTCCTGAACTAAATCTGTGCCCAATAACCGAGCCTTTCCCGGCTCAAACCATCCCACCGGGGACCAACATCGCCTACCATACAACGCCTCATAAGGAGCCATCTGAATGCTGGACTGGTAGCTGTTGTTGTAGGCAAACTCCGCTAAAGGCAAGAACTGATCCCACAATCCTCCAAAATCAATAACACAAGCTCGGAGCATGTCCTCCAATATCTGAATAGTCCGATCGGACTGTCCGTCCGTCTGAGGATGGAATTCTGTGCTCAACTCAACCTAGGTGCCCAACTCTCGCTGAACTGCTCTCCAGAAGTGCGAGGTAAACTGCGTACCCCGGTCCGAAATGATAGATACCGGCACCCCATGAAGGCGAACAATCTCTCTGATGTAGATCTCAGTTAACCTCTCGCATGAATAAGTGGTTGCAACAGGAACAAAATGCGCTGACATGGTCAGCCTATCAACAACGACCCAAATTGCATCAAACTTCTTCCGGGTCAACGGGAGTCCAGTAACAAAATCCATGGTAACCCTCTCCCACTTCCACTCGGGAAGCTCAATCCTCTAAAACAGTCCACCAGGCCTCTGATGCTCGTACTTAACCTGCTGACAGTTCAAACAACGAGCCACATATGCAACAATATCCTTCTTCATCCTATGCCACCAATAATGCTACCGCAAGTCCTGATACATCTTCGCGGCGCCGGGTGAATAGAATACCGGGAATTGTGGGCCTCCGCTAAGATCAACTCTCGAATCCTATCGACATTGGGCACACAAACTCGCCCCTGCAATCTCAAAACACCATCATCATCTAAGGTCACCTTCGTGGCACCTCCACGCTGCACCGTGTCTCTCAGGACACACAAATGGGGGTCATCAAATTGCCGATCACGGATACGCTCCAATAATGAAGAACGAGCGACCGTGCAAGCTAACACTGTTGGCCCAAGATCAGTTGAAGTTTTGAAGAATGACAAACGAACTCAGTGAAGGACCAGGTTCATCTAAGGAGACACAGTTGTTATGGCCCATACACATGAGATGCACGTGAAGAAGATAAGTCCTTGAGATCAAGCAGCAATATCTTGATGAATATCTTCTGAACTGATCGAAAAGATTGCATATAGGATAAGGAGTTGAAGTCTCCTTATGAAAAGAGAATTACATCCGGATCAAGAATATGGATTAGGAGTTAGAGTTGTTCTTGGACTCGAATTGTCAAAGGATCCATAATTCGAGTTCTTATCAAACTCTGATTACTAACTCTATAAATATAACGATTGTTCTCTTTTACAGGTGAATGCACATAAGCAGAAGTTAAGCATATTTGAGAGCAAAAAGATCAAGTCTGATTTGCAAGCAACATATGCGAGATACAAGTGTGCACGTCTGAAGCTACATGAACTAAGATAGAAGAACCAGTTTCATCATTGTGTTTATTCTAAGTCTAGTTCAATTGTAGTAGGTTTTCATATTGTACCTTTCAGCTTTCTTAGAAGCAATTGTATTAGGTACTCTGAGTATTCAAGTTAGAGTTAACTTGAAAGTGTCGCAACAGTTGAGGCTGTGTGCTGCACTAGAATTAGAGTTAATCCTTAGGTTTACAAAGAGTTTTGTAAATGCAGTTTTTAGCTCAGTGATTTTAGTGGAGTTTGGGAAAATCGTACTGAGTAGTAGGTCGTGGTTTTTTCACCTTTTGAGCCAGGTGTTTTCCACGTAAAAATCTCTGTGCACTTTACTTTCAGTATTTATTATTCCGGAAACTGTTGTAGTTAGAACACTTAGAAGAACCAGGTTCTTCTAACGCGAAAATTAGGTACCACACAAATCACCCCCCCTCTTGTGTGGTATTGACGTTTATAACATCAAACACTCTACTAGGCTCAGAAATATCCAACCTCACAAATCGATTGGCCAAGGCCTGAATATCCAAAGCAAGTGGTCTCTTGCTGACCGGAATATAAGCAAGACTGCCCATGCTGGCGGACTTCCTACTCAATGCATCGGCCACCACATTGGTTTTCCCCGGGTGGTACAAAATAGTAACATCATAATCTTTCAATAACTCCAACCACCTCCTCTGCTTCAAATTCAACTCCTTTTGCTTGAACAAGTACTGAAGACTCTTGTGGTCTGTGTACACCTCACACGCCACACCGTATAGGTAATGCCTCCAGATCTTCAAAGCATGAACAATGGCTGCCAACTCTAGATCATGAACCGGATAATTCTTCTTGTGGATGTTCAACTGCCTCGAAGCATAGGCTATGACTCTGCCATCCTACATCAATACTGCACCAAGCCCGATACGGGAAGCATCACAATAGACTGTATAAGGCCCTGAACCTCTGGGCAAAACCAATATCGGTGCCGTAGTCAGAGCTGTCTTGAGCTTCTGAAAGCTCGCCTCACACTCATCCGACCATCTGAACTGGGCACCCTTCTGGGTCAATCTGGTCATCGGGGCTGCAGTAGATGAAAACCCCTCCACGAACCGTGTGTAGTAGCCTGCCAACCCCAAGAAACTCCGAATCTCTGTAGCTGATGCTGGTCGAGGCCAGTTCTTGACTGCCTCTATCTTCTTCGGGTCCACCTGAATACCCTCTGCTGATGCAACGTGACCTAGAAATGCTACTGAACTCAGCCAGAACTCACACTTGGAGAACTTGGGACTATCCGTCAGAGTCTGAAGAACCACTCTGAGGTGCTGCTCGTGCTCCTCCTGGCTGCGGGAGTATACCAAAATATCATCAATAAAGACTATCACGAACATGTCCAAATATGGCCTGAACACTCGGTTCATCAACTCCATGAATACTGCTGGGGCATTGGTCAACCCAAACGACATGACCAAAAACTCATAATGTCCATACCGAGTGCGAAATGCTGTCTTAGGGACATCGGATGCCCTAATCCTCAACTGATGGTAGCCAGATCGCAAGTCTATCTTTGAAAACACCTTCGCCCTGAAGCTGGTCGAACAAATCATCAATCCTCGGCAGTGGATACTTGTTCTTTATCGTCACTTTGTTCAATTGCCGGTAATCAATGCACATCCTCATCGAACCATCCTTTTTCTTCACAAATAACACCGGCGCACCCCAAGGCGAAACGCTGGGTCTAATGAAACCCTTCTCAAGTAAGTCCTGTAACTGATCCTTTAACTCTTTCAACTCTGGCGGGGCCATGCGATACGGCGGGATAGAAATGGGCCGAGTGCCGGGAACCAGATCAATACAAAAATCGATGTCCCTGTCGGGCGGCATACACGGCAGGTCTAAAGGGAAAACCTCAGGGAACTCCCAAACAATAGGAACAGAATCAACAGAAGGGACCTCTGCGCTGGAATCACGAACATACCCCAAATAAGCTAAACACCCCTTCTCGACCATGCGTCAAGCCTTCACATATGAGATAACACTGCGAGTGGCATGACCTGGGGTCCCTCGCCACTCCAAACGGGGCAAATCTGGTAAAGCCAAGGTCACGGCCTTGGCGTGGCAATCCAAGATGGCATGATACGGGGACAACCAATCCATCCCTAATATAACATCGAAATCCACCATGTCTAAGAGCAATAAATCAACACGGGTCTCAAGACCCTCAAACACTACCACACAGGAATGATTAACTCGGTCGACCACTATAGAATCACCCAGCGGTGTAGATACATATACAGGAACACCCAAGGCATCACTAGGCATAACCAAGTACGGTGCAAAATAGGATGACACATACGAATACGTAGACCCAGGGTCAAATAGCACTGAAGGATCTCTATCACAGACCAGAATAGTACCTGTAATAACTGCATCTGAAGACTCAGCCTCTGGCCTGGCTGGAAGAGCATAACACCGGGGCTAGGCCCCACCTCCCTGAATCATATCCCTGGGATGATCGGCTGCTGGCTGGCCTCTACCTCTGGCGGTCCGAGCTCCACCTCTATGATCTCTACCTCCACCTCTATGACCTCTACCCCCGCCTCT
>NW_017670455.1:583515-623121 GCF_001879085.1 Nicotiana attenuata
AATTCCTCATAAATAACAATTACAAATTCGATAATTTAGCAAATTAGGACTCACGGTCATGCTCGACACCAGTGTATAGATACTCGTCACCATGCCTATACACCGTACTCGACAAATAGCAATTAACAAATAAGACTCTACTCCTATTCCCTCAAGCCAAAGTTAGACCAAACACTTACCTCGACTTCCACAGCTAAATCAATCCACAACGACCGCCTTCACCCTCGAATTCGGCTCCAACTCAATCAAATCTATGAAATAACGACTTTACAACATTAATATAAGCTAAACAAATCAAACCCAATGCCTAAATATAGTTTTCTAACCTTTCTTCCAAAAATTCCAAAATCGACCCCGGGCCCGCTTGGTCAAAACCCAAGGTTCGAACCAATTTTATATCACCCATTCCCCCACGAGCCCGAATATACAATTTGTTTTCAAATTCGAACCCAAAACGAGGTCTAAATCAAAGAAAATTGAAAAGCCCTAACTCTACCCATTTCCCCCAATTTCCACCCTAATCTATGTGATTTAGGCTTATAATGTCAGTAATTAATTAAGAAAATGAAGGAAATAAGTGGGAGATTACTAACCCAAATGGTCTTGAAGAATGGGGGCTTCAATGGACTCCTAGAGCTTGGGAAAGAAGAGAGTTTGTGAGAAATTTGGAATAAAACCCGAGCTACTATTTTGAAACTTCAAAAAAAATCACTGGGCATTTTTGTTCTATGCGTTCGCGACAAGGGTGTCGCGTTCGCGAAGAAGGGGGAGCTGGCAAGCTACGCGTTCGCGAGGGAAGGACGCCGAACGCAAAGAGGAAGCACTGGGGGTCCAAAGAATTGGCCTACGCGAACGCGTTGACCATCACGCGAACGCGGTGAAGGAAAAAGCAAAGCATCGCGATCGCGATGGCCTGAACGCGATCGGGATGGCCTGAACGCGAACGCGAAGAAGGGTGGCCTCAAAGCTATGCGAACGCGAAGGAAATATTGCGAACGTGAAGAAGGATTCTTCTGTGTAAGAATTGCAGAAAATCTGATGTCTTCCTAAGTCCAAAACCATCCCGAATACCTCCGAAAACACCCCCGAGCCCTCGGGGCTCCTAACCAAACACACGCACTAACTCAACAACATCCTACGAACTTAACCGTGCGATCAAATTGCCAAAATAACATCAAAAACGAGGAATCAAACCTCACAATCATCACTTTTTCAAACTTCATAAACTTTCATTTTTAGATATTTAGGTCCGGAACACGTCAAATGACGTTCGATTTCAACCAAATTTCACAAAAAGCGCTTAAACCACATATAAGACCTGTACCGGGGGCCGGAACCAAAATACGGGCCCGATACCAACACGTTCTAATCAATTTCCTTTTCAAATCTCCATATTAATTTCTGAAAAACAATTTCACAGAAAAATTCATTTCTCGGGCTCTAGACCTTGGAATTCGACTCCGGGCATATGCCCGAGTCTCATATTTTTCTACGGACCCTCCGGGAACGTCCAATCATGGGTCCGGGTCCGTTTACCCAAAATGTTGACCAAAGTCAACTTTATTCATATTAATATCAAAATTCATCAATTTTTACACATAATTTATATTTAAGCTTTCCGGCTACGCGCCTGGACTGCGCACGCAAATCGAGGCAAGCCTAAATGAGGTTTTCAAGGCCTCGGAGACACAGAATGAGTGAGAAAATAGGTGATGACCCTTTGGGTCGTCACAGTTATGCTCTTCCAGCCAGGCTTGAGGCTGAGGCTTCCGATGCAGTTATCACAATGATTCTTTGAGTGCTCCTGTTTATGTGTCTATAACGGTGGGTGATTCTATTGTGGTAGATCGTGTTCATCGTTCTTGTGTAGTTCTGATTGGGCGTCTTGAGACTCGAGTAGGTTTGTTACTTTGGGATATGGTTGATTTTGATGTCATATTGGGGATGGACTGGTTATCACCTTACCACGCTATCTTGGACTGTCATGCCAAGACTATGACCTTAGCCTTGCCAGGGTTGCCTCGTCTTGAGTGGAGAGGGACTCCTAGTCATTCTACCCATAGTGTTATCTCATATATGAATGCTCGGCGTATGGTCGAGAAGGGGTGTTTGGCCTATCTGGCACATGTTCGTGATTCTAGTGCGGAGGTTCCTTCTATGGATTTTGTGCCTGTTGTTCGTGAGTTTCCTGAGGTTTTCCCTTCAGACCTGCCGGGTATGCCACCCGACAGGGATATTGACTTCCGCATTGATTTGGCTCCGAGCACTCAGCTAATTTCTGTCCAGCCGTATCGTATGGCCCCGCCTTAGTTGAAAGAGTTGAAGGAGCAGTTGCAAGACTTGCTTGATAAGGGTTTTACTTGGCCAAGTGTCTTGCCTTGGGGTGCGCCGGTGTTGTTTGTTAAGAAGAATGACGGATCGATGAGAATGTGTATAGATTACCGGCAATTGACCAAGGTCACAATCAAGAATAAGTACCCATTGCCGCGGATTGATGATTTGTTTGACCAGCTTCAGGGTGCCCAAGTGTTTTCTAAGATCGACTTGAGATCTGGCTACCATCAGTTGAGGATTAGGGCATCCGATGTCCCTAAGACAGTTTTTCGCACTCGGTACGGGCAGTATGAGTTCTTGGTGATGTCATTCGGATAGACAAATGCCCCAGCAGCTTTTATGGATTTGATGAACCAAGTTTTCAGGCCCTACTTTGACTCGTTCGTGATAGTCTTCATTGATGATATTTTGATTTATTCCCGCAGCCGGGAGGAGCATGAGCAGCTTTTGAGACTGGTCCTTCAGAATCTGAGAGATAGTTAGTTGTACGCTAAGTTTTCGAAGTGTGAGTTCTGGTTGAGTTCAGTTGCATTCTTGGGTCACGTTGTATCAACAGAGGGTATTCAGGTGAATCCGAAGAAGATAGAGGCAGTCAAGAACTGGCCTCGACCCACATCAGCTACAGAGATCCGGAGTTTCTTGGGTTTGGCAGGTTATTACCGTCGAGTTGTGGAGGGGTTTTCATCTATTGCAGCCCCGATGACCAGGTTGACCCAGAAGAGTGCCCAGTTCAGGTGGTCGAACGAGTGTGAGGCGAGCTTTCAGAAGCTCAAGACAACTTTGACTACGGCGCCATTGTTGGTTTTGCATAGAGGTTCAGGGCCATATACCGTTTATTGTGATGCATCTCGTATTGGACTTGGTGCGGTGTTGATGCAGGATGGCATGGTCATTGCTTATGCTTCTCGTCAGTTGAAGATTCATGAGAAAAACTATCCAGTCCATGATTTGGGTTAGCAGCCATTGTTCACGCGCTGAAGATTTGGAGGCACTATCTGTATGGTGTATCATGTGCGGTGTTCACGGATCACAAGAGTCTACAGTACTTGTTCAAGCAGAAGAGCTAACTTTGAGGCAGAGGAGGTGGTTGGAGCTATTGAAAGACTAGAATATCACCATCTTATATCATTCGGGGAAGGCCAATGTGGTGGCCGATGCTTTGAGTAGCAAGTCAGCCAGTATAGGTAGTCATACCGAGTTACTATAATGGGTTGTTGTTTGTATTCAGATATCTTCAAAAAAAATATATGCGCTGTTTCTATTTTTGGATAAAAAGTGATTACGTAGCACGTACTAATATGCTTGCAGCTTGTACAATAAATTAAAATTCTTTTTTGTGATTGATTGGAAGTGTCAAGAATTTTAAGAAAGTGTTGATTGTTTTTCCCAAAACCGACCAGCTAAAATGATTGGGTAAACATCACCCTTCGCACAGTTCCTAATCAAGTAAAAATCATTTTCCTTATCCATTCAAACTCTAATAATTGAAGTATACAATAACTAACTACAGTATATAATTTTCATTCACATAAATTATGATGAACGTCTATATGTAAATAAGTTCTATGTTTATAATATATATTAAAATATGCTTTAAAAGGTAAGATGACTTAATTAGGGTTAATTGAAAGTGATAATTAAAACGTAACAGTTTGTACTTCAATCACCTTATTATATAGGGAAAATGACTGTGATGACCCAAAAGGTCATCACTTGTTTTAGAAATAAATTTTGTATTCCGAGGCCTTAAAATCTCCTTTTTGTCTCACCTCGATTTGCGTGCGCAGCCGGGCGTGTATCCGGAAAGTCATTATGTGAAAATCTGTGAAAAATGATAAATTTTGCTTTTAAAATGAATTTAGGTTGACTTCGGTCAACATTTTGGGTAAACGGACCCGAACCCGTGATTTGATGGTCCCGAAGGGTCCATAGGAAAATATCGGACTTGGGCGTATGCCCGAAATTTTGAATTCCAAGGTCCCAAGCCCGAGGAATGAATTTTTAAAGAAAATTGTTTTCTGGAATATATATAAGTTTTTAGAAATTTGAATGTTTTTGAAATTGATGGTACCGGGCCCGTATCTTGTTTCCGGAGCCCGGTACAGGTCTTATATGGCGTTTAGATTGAGTCTGTAAAATTTGGTAAGAAACGGACTTGAAATGACGTGAATCGGACCCTCGCTGGTGAAATTTGAAACCTAAGTGTTCTTGAGATTTTTCTTTGATTTTGATGCTAAATTCGTTGTTAAAGGTGTTAGTTTGGCGATTTGATCGCACGAACAAGTCCATATGATATTTTTGGGTTAGTATGCATGTTTGGTTTGGAGCTCCGAGGGCTCGGGTGAGTTTTGGATGGGTTTCGAGATGTTTTTACACTTAGAAAAGTTGCAGTTTTTCAGTTTCTGGTATTTTGAAGTTTTGTTCTTCGCGTTCGCTGAAGGAATTTTCGTTCTACGCGAACGCGAGAAACAGGTCGCGAACGCGAAGCCTTGGGGGTGCTACCCTTCGTGAACGTGGACCTGCTATCGCGAACGCGAAGGCCTTTGGGCCGGGGAAGGGGGAAAGGGATTTGGTTCTACGCGAATGTGGCCACCGGCCCGCGAACGCGAAGGCTTGAGGAGTTAAAGCTCCGCGAACGCGAGCCGCTAAATGCGAAGGCGAAGGCTATTGGGCCTGACCCTTCGCGAACGCGAAGAAGGCCTGTCCAGTGAATTAAAAACAGTAGCAAAATCGGGATTTTAGTCCATAACTTCATATTTTCAAAACTAGGGAGCATTGAGGCGATTTTCAAAGAACAAGTTCTTCCCGAAAGCATTGGTATATGATTCTAAACCTTTTTCTTTCGATTTCCCATTGCATTTCATTAATTTTCATCCTAAAATCTAGGGTTTTTATGGTAGAAATTCGGAATTTGGGTAGAGTTAGGGCTTTTTGATTAATTGGGATTTAGACCTCGTTTTGGGGTCGGATTTCGAAACTAGTTGCATATTTGGGCTCGTGGGTGAATGGGTGATCGGGTTTTGGTCCGAACCTCGAGTTTCGACCAAGCGGGCCTGAGGTCGATTTTTGACTTTTTGGGAAAAATGATAGAAAAACCTATAATTAAGCATTGGGTACGAATTCTTTAGCATTTATTGATGTTGTTAAATTAATTTGGACTAGATACAAGTAATTTGGAGGCGAATTCTAAAGGAAAAGCGTTGTTTGAGGCTTGAGTTGGCCATGGAAGTTTGAGGTAAGTGTTTGGTCCTATTTGGCATGTGTTAGTTATTGAGTACGACGTATAGGCATGGTGACGAGTATCTATACGTTGGTGTCAAACATGCCCGTGAGTCTTATACTATGATTAATGTGACTCCGTTTTGTGTTGTTCATGCTTTATATGATATTCCTATTGTTGAACAAGGCTTGTGGAAGTAAAATGGGTAATTGAACATTTAAGAGCGTTGGCTCAAGTGGTGAATTGACTTGTGAAATTATCATTGGTAATTAAGCATGGTAGAGCGTTGGCTCAAGTTGTAAATTGAGTTGTGAAGTAAATGTAAAAAAGAAAAGAAGATTATGATATTGTCTCCCTTGCCGGGATGTTGTTGCTTTTAATATTGTTCCTTTGCCGGGATGTTGTTGCTTTTAATATTGTTCCCTTGCCGGGATGTTGTTGCTTTTAATATTGTTCCCTTGCCGGGATGTTGTTTCTTTTAATATTGCTCCCTTGCCGGGATGTTGTTGCTTTTGATACTGTTCCCTTGCCGGGATTTTCATTGTGATTTTACTGTGATTCTATTTAATTCCTTGCCCTTATTGTTTGTGATTGTTGTTTGCGTAAGGAAGAGTGTTAAAGCACGAAGGGTGATGCCGTGCATTGTTTTGGTGAGAGAGTGTTAAAGAACGAAGGGTGATGCCATGCATGATATTTTCCGAGAGAGTGTTAATGCACGAAGGGTGATGTCGTGCCGCACGATGTACAATTTCGTGCCTTTATATGAGTGCTCATGCACGAAGGATCATTCCGTCCCATGATTATGTGAGGTAAAAGCACGAAGGGTGATGCCGTGCCGATTATATTGATTCTTATGGTGAGGACGAGAGTAAAAGTACGAAGGGTGATGCCGTGCACTTGTCCTTGATTTCCTGATTCTTGTTGATAATTGAGTTATGATATTCTTTACGTTCATTTATTGGTTTTCTGTGATGTTATTGATTCCCTTACCCAATATTGCTTTGTGATTGTTGCTTGGGTGAGGAAGAGTGTAAAGCACGAAGGGTGATGCCGTGCATGATATTTGTGAGAGAGTGTGAAGCACGAAGGGTGATGTCGTGCACTTGTCTCTGAATTCCTGATTCTTGCTGATAATTTAGTTATAGTGTTCTTTACATTTATCTATTGGATTTCCATTGTTACTTGATATTTCCCCGCAGCATGTTTCCCCTTCCTATCTTTAATTGAAAGGTTTTGCCTTTATTTTCCGCAGTTCATGATTTAACTGCACAGGTTTATTTGGTAGTCTGGTCCTAGCATCGTCATTACTTTGCCGGGGTTAGGCCAGGCACTTACCAGCACATGGGGTCGGTTGTGCTGATACTACACTCTGCACTCTTTTGTGCAGATCCCGATACTGTAGTTTTCGGACCGCAGTGAGGTTGCTGCTTCCAGTTCACCAGGCGACACGAGGTAGTCCTGCAGGCGTCCGCAAGTCTTGGCGTCTCCTTCTATCCCTTCATTCTGTTTCTTTTATGTATTTCAGAGACAGCGTTGTATTTATCTTTCGGACCCTTATTTATAGTATTCTTAGACAGACTGTGAAATTGTGACACCAGTCCTGGGTAGTCTATGTTTAAGGAATCGTATTGGAAATATACTAATGGTTATAATTTGTTCTTCCGCTTATTTAATTCCGTTGATTTCATAATATTGATTCATAATTGTTAAATGATTAAAAATGAGAAAAAGGAAAATAGTTGAAATAATTGGCTTGCCTAGCATTCACTAGTATGCGCCATCACGACTCCCGAGGGTGGGAAATTCGGGTCATGACAATGACATTGTACAGCCGCTCCAAAATAATAGTCAAAAAATTGTATTTTTTTGTATATAAATATATATATATATACACATTTCTGTATGTTATATACTCTTTACCTCAAAAATCCGAGTAACAATTAAATTTGATTTATGGTTTTAAACATACGTGATTTAATTCAATACCAATTAATAATCAAGAAGTATGAAGTAGAAACGAAAGAGAGAAGTGAATCAAACCAATGTTACTCAACAGCAGTGACCTCGAGCCCAGGAACCTCGAGGTAGGCTTGGTATTATAAGAACAATTAAATAATAAAAGCAAAGTAAGAGCAATAGAGCTAAAGGACAATGCTGATGAAAAGCATGCGAAAAAAGGTAGAGAGTATATTCTTTTCTCAGTGATAAGATGATGTTACAAATGATTGGTATCCCCTTTTTATAATAGGGGAACCCTAATTAAGGAATATTTCTATTTAAAGTAGGGAATATTCTTGTGAGAGCTGTCTAACCGCCTAGTACGGAATCGTACAATCTCATTCCGGGATTTGCGCCACAATCTTGGGGACGTGGCAGGAATCTAGCTCATTCTGTTACAAATCCATAACGGTAATATTTTGGGGTCGAGCATACTTGGCCTCGGTATTCTTCGAACTCCTGTCTCCAGGCATTGCACTCTGTCTTCGAGCTCGAGTCTGGTCCACCGGTTTCGAACTTGACCTCTCCCGGACTCGGGCCTAGGGAGGAACCTCAAAATTATAAATCGGGGGCATATGATTTTACCCGTATACAGATAGTTCTCGCGTTTCTTAGAATAAGATGATAAGAAACGATTTGCACCTCGATTTTCCCGAGCTTCTCATGATGATGTCATGCATGTGACATAGGTTCTTGAAGTGACCGGAAATGTCACGTCGGCTCTCTTCCCTAAAACATCAAATGCGTGCCAGTGTTGGTCGGCCACTAGCGTCGCTGAACTGCCGTCGCCTTTCTATAAATATGAGGCTACTCTGTTGAACAAAAGCTGTACGCATTTAATCTTCGATCACTCTGATTCTTTCTTTTCTTTACTTCTTTCTCTAATCATCTGTTCCTATGGTCCGAACCTGTGATCATAAGGTCGCACGGCAGCAACTTTACCAGTTACGCCAAGGCTCCCCTTTTCAAAGCTTCGATCCGAAACAACAAGAGAAGGGCGCAGAATCCTTCCCGCATCAGGAAATATGCGAACTTTATCTTGCTGCTCATCTCTCTTAACTTCAACCAAGGTGTGGCACTTCATTCCTTTTGCTTTCCATGGAATGAGGTGGCACTATCATCTACTAACTTTTGCATCCCTCATCGGCACAACATCCCAAGGATAAACATTCTTGGATCGTGGCCCGTGCATCTTGCGACCTTTTTGGTTTTTCTTGTGATAGAAGGCGAAGCTACATCTTCTTGTCTCCCCTTCTGGTCTTTTTCTTTTGATGCTCTTTATTAACGGATTATGGCCCAAAATCTCAACAGAATGCTCGATCCCTACTGCTAGAAATATAGTTACATTTGTCAAGGGCTTCCTGCCCCAAATCTCTTCGGATCACAAAGACATTTCCAAAGGTCAGAATGGGGTCCCCGGGAAGGAGGCTCCCGAAGATGATGCTCTCGAGGACGTGGCCTTAAAAGTAGATTAGGTTCTTGGCTTTTGTTTTTTGCTTCTTTGTTCCTGTGCAAGTACCCTTCCTGAGTGTTGTAGTTATATTTTGTAACCATCTCTTGGAAATATAAAAGGATCCCTTTGTCTTCCTTTTGGCTCGTGTAAAATTCCATTCTGTCTTTACTTGTGAAAAAAGTGATTGCATAACTTTAATGATTAGTCCAAATACCGGACTCAGGACGTAATAAACCCTTAGGTTTTTAATCGATCAATATAATACCCCTTAAGGCTCTTGTTAATCTTCAAGCAGAGCTTAAAATAATTTGATGCGAACTCGGAACATCGGGATTCCTGAGTCCGAATTAAGTGAGAGCAAGGTCTCGAATTTGAAAAAAAGTTAGCCCTTAGGCTTCGTAGATGATCATCGAGTGAGAACTTCCTTCAAACTTAGGTAGCCTTTGGGCTTAGTAGTCGAGCGAGTACTTGCTCGAACTTGAAATAAAGTTAGCCCTTAGGCTTTTTCGTAGTCCCCGAGTGAGAAATTTCTCAAACTCGGGTAGCCCTTGTCTTAATAATCGAGTGAACACTTTGCTCGAACTCGAAATAGATTGATAAAAAATGAATTGATCTTTGACGCCTTGATCCAGATGCCAATCTCGTGACGTCGGCGGTTGAAGTGACTGAAAGGTTGCTTTTCGTGCAGTTCCCAAAGTCGTTGATTGGAGGCGACTGACGGTCGGCTTTTTGGCTTCCTCAGTACGCTTAAATGACCTTTATAAATAGATAAACTTCACAATCTTGCAAACTTTATTCTCATATTGTTCTCAAAGCCTCATTAGCTCTTTAAATTTCTCTGAATTCTCTCTTCTCTTCTGTTCGTTCTCACTTCATTATCAACATTCTCTATTTGTTTGAATTTCCACATTATAATGGCTAAGACCTCTAAATCGGTTCCCCAAAAAGAAAAAGCTTCTTCATCTTCTCAACTGACCAAGAGCAAACCGGTAGTGCCCCCTCGTATTGAGGAGTGTATTCCTCTGCCATGCGAAATAAAATCCGATTTCAAGATCGAGAAACTCGTATCGACACCAGGCCGATGCGAGCCCATGTCTTTTTATGTCGATTTGATAACCAAGGACGAGCTCGCGCAAGTTAAGGAGGACTGCAAGTGGGAGAACAAAGAAGTAGTGATCCCTTCCCCCGAGGAGGATATCACTGCATATAAGGCGGGGTACTTAAGCGTGTATACCTACCCATTCACAGTGGCCCCTGCAATTCCATCTCAGGGTCCCATAGATCCAGTTATTCTCGACTTTTGCCAATGATGCCGAGTGACGCTTGGCCAGATCTACCATTCATTCTGGCGAATCATTAATCTGATTAGGTTCTTTTCGAGTCAGGTCGAGGGGATGCCTTTCACCCTCGACCATTTGATTAGACTATACAGTCCTCGATATTATCGCGGTGGCTTGATAAAACTACAACGTTGATCCTTGAAATCTCTCTTCTCCAGTATCGATGAGGACAAAGACCGAGGGTGGATGAGCCGGTTTGTCTGAGTCAAGACCTCCGACCTGATTCCTGCTGAATGTATGTCGTTTCCCAAGGAGTAGAACATGAAACGTAAGTACATAGTAGGTTTATACACCGCTTTCTCTCTTTTTTTCTTTTTTTTTTCGGTTTTATCTTTTCCCTTGGTCTAACCCTTTTCCGAAAGCGCAGTACAGCTTGGTTTCCTGGTGGGGTCCCGGACCTTGAAGGCTGGGTTCGAAAACTGGCTTCCACTTCCTCTTATTCGGAGCATTGCTGGCGAGATTTAGCCAAAGGCCGATGGGAGGCCAAAAATCATGGTAAGTTCTCTTGTTTGTTTACTTGTACTTCCTTAGTGGAATACTTACTTCGATTTTGTGCAGGTCTCGGAGACGCCGTTGCTATGCGGCCGGCCCTGGCTGGTGAAGAAGAGGTCCTGAAACCTTCTAAAGAAAAGAAAAGAAAAAGGGAGTCACCTGCAAATCCCTCGAAGCCCAAGAAAAGCGCGGCTCGAAAGTCCAAGGCCGATACGGTGGCATTATCTCTGGAAACGGCCCAACGCCTTCGGAATCAGGAAGAAGAAGAAGACGGCGACTTCCTTTTGGTAGCTCGTAAAAGAGGAAACACCAGTGCTTCGAATTCCGTCGAGCCGATGATGGTTGATGTGGTTCATTCCAGAGCCGAAGAGATCTCCGAGGGGATTTCAAACAAAATCCCTGAGCCATCTGGCAGTAAAAAGGTACCTCGCCTAGGAGATCATTTGGGGTCCGAGGCCGAGGGGTCCGATCCTGAACCCCTTCGAAGAAAAGAGAATTCCCTGAGTGGATCACTAAGGGTAATCAATGTGGATGACTCACCGCCTAGTCCCGAGTTCTCCGAAGGGCAAATTCGAGATGCTCAGAATATGAAATCTTCTGAAGAGGGGGCGAGCCACGAAGGGCATGACATTTTTTGAGAATGCCTCGCAGGGATTAAAGATGGCCCCGACCTGGATGCTTCTTTTATCTTTGATGAGGCTCGTCGACTCTTCAAACAAGTGAGTTCTCTATCCTTTACGCCTGCACTTTGCTTTGCTATTCTAACTTTTCCCTTTTTTATGAAGGCTGTGGTGTTCCACAAAAGGGCATTTTCCAAGTCTCGAACTGATCTCTCTTGATGTGAGGCTGAGCTTAAGAAGATCTCGGAATAGATGGACAGCCTTAAACCCTCCATGTCAAGAAGGAGGAGGAAATCAGCGATCTTCGAGCCGAATTGGCAAAGGCTTGTCAACAACGAACCGAGCTTACCGAGAAGGTAATATTCCCTCTGAAGTTTTGTCATCGACCAGCTCGTTCGGTCTTCCAACAACTTTATTCGGTAGTTTCAATGAAAGGGCGAACTGGTAGAGTAGTTTTGAGAGGAGCTCAAGATGGAGGAGGCCGAACCCCTGGGCTGGAGGCAAAGCATGGACAATCTTTCTTCTGAGAAAGAAACCCCTCGGGAGCAGCTGGCTTCACTCGAAGTCTGTTCCAAAGCATGAAGGAGGAGGGCCTGGCTCGAGGTTGCGAAATCAAGGAGCTCAAGGTTAAATTTGCTGTTGAGCTGGCTAAGGACAAATCTGATGCTGAGGCAATTATGTCCTCGTATCGAGCCGACGCCGAAGCAGCTAATGCCCGGGCCAAGGAGATCTCCATTGCGGCCGAAGTTAAGTTATCATGTGCACTTGGCCATGCTAGGCAACAGACTCGAAGGGAAACCCTCGAGGAGGTGCACGCTCGCGGCTTTGATCTTTCAGCCGATATTGAAAAAGCGAAGACCTTAGAAGAGGAGGCTGCTGCTCTTTTCTGCTGAGGATGATTCGGCCAGTGGCTCTGAGAGTGAGGAGATGAAGATGAAGTCCCCAAGGGTGAGGCTCTCGAAGAAGCGACCCCTGAAGATGTGACCCCGAAGTAGTTTTAGGATTCCTCATTTTGTTTTTGTGCAAGTGTCCCTTGTGTAAATATCTTCTGTAATCACCTTTTGGAAATATAAGGAGAATTTTTCATCTCATCTTTGACTTGTGCTGGATTTCATATTGTCTTTATTTACGGAATACTTCGTTTGTATGACTTGAATGATTGGTACGAGAATTGGTTTGGGCTCGAAATATAGTTAACCTTTAGATCTTTATAGATATAACAATCCTCGAGCTAAGTTTAAATCGATCCGTTGTGAGCTCGAGATATCGTGATTCACGAGTTCGGGTAAAGTGAGAACGGAGTCTCGAACTATAAGTTTTTGTCCCTTAAGCATTTTGAAGTTGGCCATTGGGCTCTTATATATCGGCCCTTAGGCTCTTTAGATTAGCCATTAGGCTCTTTAAGGTAGGCCAATTCGGCCTCTAGAATGGCTATATAATTTTTCCCTTATTTCGGCTAAAAGACTTAGTGAAAATTTAATTATGCCTTGGCATGTGTTTTCCATTGAGTTTTCTAAGGTTCGACGTATCGGGACCTTGTTTGTGTACTGATAATCGAATACCTCTTGAGGTTGTATCGAGGGCTGATGTTATCGAAGCCTTTAAATTGTTCGAGGGCTGAATTTATCGAAGCCCATTATATTGTTCGAGGGCTGAATTTATCGAAGCCCATTATATTTTTCTTTTGCCGAGGGTAGCCTGATTTAACCAATTTTTATGACGTGTTTGAAGGCCTTTGATTTATAGAGGAAGTCGGACGTGTCTGAGCTGCATTATTTAAGCCGTAGCCCTTTTACATGACCGTAGTCTTTAATACAGCCGTAGCCTTCGGGAATGTCACTTGGACTTGTTACCCGATAACTTTACGAACTTGTTCGAAAAGTTAGTCCCGAGTACATTGGCCTTGGCCTTTTGTTTCGAGGGGATGCCTCTTTGAGGTCTTATGGGTCCGAGTTTTTGGTGACTCGGATGTATTGACTGTCGATGACAGTCCCCGGGTATTCGGGGGTGCTTTTATGTTTTGGATCTCATCCGTTTACCGTAGGATTATAAGTGTAGAGCTCATATAATAATAGACTTTTTTGGGATACAAAGTGTTTTTGATATAAGCAGAATGCTTCTTCAAGTAATTTGATACATGCGTACATGTTTTGCGGTCGGGCATCGACTATTCTATATGGACACGGTTCATCTAACCGTTTGGCCCATTACAAAGTTTTCCTATCGAGGCCCTCTTAGGCGTGAAGCATTTTCCTTGAAAATATAATCTCCGAGGGTGATGCCCCCCAGTATTCGAGGTTGATTGAAAAAGAAGCCTTAGATACTGTTGAGTTCTCCTTAGGAAGCACATAATTGTTGCCTCGTTAAAAACCTTGCAGGTAAAACCCATTTGGGACAAAATCCGAGCTAAGGGAAAAAGAGTGCAACTTATGTTTTAAAACCTAAGGCCTTCGTGTAAAAAGGGGTGTCTTCGAGATTGCCCGCCTTCAAGAGCTTCGATTGAAAATTTGTAAAAAGTTAGTTTTAAACTCAAATGGACAACGGATAAAGTCATACCTTAGCAGTAGTATCGTTCAAGTAATGATATGTCCCAATTTGTAGTTTCACCTTCCATCATGCCGATTTTGTAAGATCCTTTACCAACAACTTCGAGGACTCGGTACTGTCCTTCCCACTATCCATGATTGTGGTATCTTCGATAGCCTTGATCTTATCGGGGATGATTTCGATACCCCGATTTGACACCATGAAGCCGAGAAACTTACCCGAGCCAACTCCGAAGGCATATTTCTTTGGGTTAAGCTTCGTGTTGCATTGCCTCAAAACTTTGAATGTTTCCTTAAAATGAATTAAAATGGTCTCTGCGCATAGGGACTTAACCAATCATATCATCGATATAGGCTTCCATTGTTTTACCTATTTGTTCTTCGAACATCTTGTTAACTGGGCGTTAGTACGTAGCTCCTCGGACTGAGGCCTCCTCTTTTGCTTCACCGGCTTGAACCTGGAATCGGTGCTCGGCCGATGCGTGGTGGTTTTCGGTGGAATTCATATTATATTTAAATGGGTCCAAGCAAAGTAATCCATATTATCAATAAGAAACTGAATGAGTTTTTTCCTAAGTTTGGGGGTTAGTCCCGTTCCTTAGTGTACCTTTCTCTTGGGCGGTTGACTTGGTAGCACCGGACTCTTCGGGAACAACGAAGGTTCGATGAGTAAGGAAGCTCTCTTCTTCGCCTTCGATTACCTGTTGTTCTGATTCCGTCGAGGCTGGGAGTTGTGGTTGCTATTTAGCCGCCTGCTTACCTTTGGAGCCCAATTTCTCTAAGGCCAAGGGTTCTGGTATCGGCACCACTTCCTCGATTGCAAACATCTCTTTTGCAGCATGCTATTCTCCGTGGACTGTTTTCACTCCTTCCTCTATTGGGAATTTCATAATCTGGTGAAGAGTCGAAGGCAATGCCCTCATGTTGTGTATCCATGGTCTCCCGAGGAGTGCGTTATACCTCATGTCACCTTCGATGACATGGAACCCGACATCTTGTATGGTCCCGGCTACGTTTACTAGCAAGATAATCTCTCCATTTGTTGTTTCTCTTGCCATGTTGAAGCCATTCAGCACCCGGAATACAGGTACAATCTGATCTTGCAGGCCGAGTTGTTCCATGACCCTTGATCTGATTATGTTCGCTGAGCTACCTGGATCCACTAAAACACGTTTAACTTGAATTTTATTTAAAAAGGATAGAGATTACCAGGGCATCATTGTGAGGCTGAGATATGTCTTCTGCTTTCTCGTCACAGAATGATAGGTAGTCCTCAGGCACATAGCTCCGAGTCCGCTTTTCTCTTGTGATTGATACTTTGGTGCGCTCGAATATAGGTCGTTGAGGGACATCGACTCCGCCAATGATCAAGTGGATTACATGATGTGGTTCCTCTTGCTCATTTTTCCTTGCATCTCTCACCCTGAAGTGATTCTTGGCCCGATTGCTTAGAAATTCTCGAAGGTGGCCCTCGTTGAACAACCGAGCCACCTCTTCCCTTAGCTGCCGGCAATCTTCTGTTCTATGGCCATGCGTACCGTGATACTTGCACTTCAAGTTTTGGTTTCTTTGAGAAGGATCGGTTTGTATAGTCCTTGGCCCCTTGGTGTCTTTGATTTTTCCAATAGCCGACACAATCCCTGATGCATCCACGCTAAAGTTGTACTCCGATAACCGAGGCGCATCTACGGGATCGGTATGCTTATCGAATCCGTTTTTACTTACGAGTCCCCGAGAACTTTGACCCCGATCGTTTCTCCGATCATTTCGAGGAGCGTTTCGACCTGAACCGTGGTTCCTTCGATCGACATACGGTTGATACCTTTCCCTGTTTGATCTCGATTCCCTATTCATATCCCTCGGGGGCTTGGCCACAAACCTGTTAGGATGAACTGAACCCGAGGGGGCTCCTAATTGATCGTCCTCAACCCTGATTTTTGACTGGTAATGGTTGTGCACATCTAACCATGTCACAGCTGGATACTCGATCAAGTTTTGTTTTAGTTGTCGAGAAGCAATCGAGCTTCGCTCGTTCAAACCCTGCATAAAGGCCTGTACCGCCCAGTCGTCGGAGACCGGTGGCAGTTCCATTCTTTCCATCTGAAACCTGGACACAAACTCCCTTAACATCTCGTCGTTCTTTTGTTTTATTTTGAAGACATCCGATTTTCTCGTGTCCACCTTTATGGCCCCAGTGTGGGCTTTAACGAAGGCGTCTGCTAACATAGCAAATGAATCAATAAAGTTAGGAGCTAAGTTGTGATACCAAATCATGGCTCCTTTTGAGAGTGTTTCCCCAAATTTTTTCAACAACACTGACTCGATTTCATCATCATTCAAGTCATTTCCTTTGATCCCACAAGTGTATGAAGTAATATGTTCGTTAGGGTCGGTTGTTCTGTTATATTTCGGTATATCGGGCATGCGAAGTTTCTTAGGAATGGGCATCGGGGTTGCGCTCTGAGGGAATGGGTTTTGTATGAACTTTTTGGCATCTAGACCGTTCAAAACTGGAGGTGCCCCCGGTATCTGGTCTACACGGGAGTTATAAGTCTCCACCTTCTTATGGTTATCCTCAATTTTCTTTTCTCCAAACTCGATCCTCTTAGTGAGTTCTTCAAGCATTTTCATAATGGTGGGGTCAGTCCCCGAGTCATTTCCATTTTGCCCTTCCGGCGTTGGTTTAGCACGTCGATTGTTTTCATGTTCAGCTACACTCGGGGTCTTATTTTGACTTTGAAGTTGAGCGATGTTTGCTGAGCCTGCAACATCTCAAATATCACTTGGAGGCTGACTCCCCCATCTCCTACTCCTGGTATTCCTTGGTCCCCTGGTCGAGCATCTCTGCGTACACTCCCTTTGGGGTCTGTGCCTAGGTTGGTGTTTATAGCAATATGAGAACCAACATCAACTGGTTCCATATTTGGCACCTCCCCAGGGTTTACCGGTGGTACACCAACCCCTACATTGTTGTTCTCACCAAGACCTTCGTTGTCATGAACAGGTGCGTTTTGTGAGCTAGACATGTTTCAGCCTGAAAATCAAAATTCTTGACAAGCAAAAGTGTAAAAATAACGTGTGTAATAAGAATCAGTAAAGAAACAATCACTATTATCTTTAGCCCCACGGTGGGCGCCAAACTGTTTACCTCAAAAATACGAGTAACAATTAAATTTGATTTGTGGTTTAAAAAAACCGTGATTTAATTCAATACCAATTAATAATCAAGAAGTATGAAGTAGAAACGAAAGAGAGAAGTGAATCAAACCAATGTTACTCAACAACAGTGACCTCGAGCCCAGGGACCTCGAGGTAGGCATGGTATTATAAGAACAATTAAATAATAAAAGCAAAGTAAGAGCAATAGAGCTAAATAACAACGCTGATGAAAAGCAGGCGAAAAAGGTAGAGAGTATATTCTTTTCTCACGGATAAGATGATGTTACAAATGATTGGGGTCCCCTTTTTATAATAGGGGAACCCTAATTAAGGAATATTTCTATTTACAGTAGGAAATATTCTTGTTACAGCTGTCTAACCGCCTAGTACGGAATCGTACAATCTTATTCCGGGATTTGCACCACGATCTTGGGGACGTGGCAGGAATCTAGCTCATTCTGTTACAAATCTATAACGGTACTACTTCGGGGTCGAGCATATTGGCCTCGGTATTCTTCGAACTCCTGTCTCCGGCATTGCACTCTGTCTTCGAGGTCGAGTCTGGTCCACCGGTTTCGAACTTGACCTCTGTCGGACTCGGGCCTAGGGCGGAACCTCGAACTTATAAATCGGGGGCATATGATTTTGACCGTATACATATACAAAAAAATATATAAATTTTATACACTTTCGTGACTAACAAATATAAATAATTTCGCCTGCGGGCTAAAAGCGATATTTGCCCTCATATATACCTATCAAAGCATAATTTTAAGAAATCTCTACAAACAAATTCATTCTGTAGTTATGTGCTCTTGTTGTCAAATTATAAAAACATAAAACAAGTTTCTTTAATACAAAAAAAAAAAAAAAAAAAAAAAAAAAAAAAATAACATGTTATATATCTGGAAGCTTATCCACCACAACACAGATAGACTCTCTTTTTTTTGGGGGGGTGGGGGTGTGGGGGTGTGGGTTGTATTGTTGTCATTTTATTATACAGTTGGCATTGTTTTGGATTCCTATGCATTTCAAATAATTTCTCGGTTAAATAGTAATCCTCAAAATTACCGATTGGGGCAATGTGTCGAGGTGTTTTTTACATCAAGAAAAATAAAATATTTACTACATTTACTTTTCAATGGATGAGTTTGAATAAATGAAATTTCAAAATTCATTTGTGTAAGCGCAAAATTCTTATTGAGCCACCATCCAAATGGAGTCGTTCACGACTTTGAATGAAAAAAAATTCTGAAGAAGGGAAATTGATGCCTACTTGTTGGCCTCGAGTTTTAGAATATTAGTACTTCAAAATATTGACCCATTGAATTCATTGTATTCAATAAAGTAGAAAATATTCTTTTATATACGATCTTCAAAATAATGGTGATATTAATGTGCCACAGATTGATTGAAATGATAATATGACTGATTTGTTCTCTAAATTTCTACCGATATCAACCTTCAAAAAGTTAGTGTACAAGATTGGGATGCGACTTTTTTCCTTACAAGATTTTGTCTCACTGGGTTTTCCTTGCAAGGTTTTTAACAAGACAACTAAAAAGCGTATTTCTAAACATGTATACTCTTTTTCCTTCATTAGAATTTTTTCCAACTGAGTTTTATTTTAGTTAAGGTTTTAACGAGACACATTATCTGTTGAATAGACATTCAAGGGAGGTGTTATAAATAAATTGTATTCTAGGTGAATGTCTATCTTTTAGAGAGTTTGTTATATTGTACCTACATTACTTTTTTCATACAAATAGAGGAGTTTTACCCTGTTGTAATTCATCTCAAAATTAATAGAATTATCTTTTTTTTCTTTGCAATATTCTTCCTTCTATTATTGTTTTATTTCAAAAACGAGTTTCTTTGAGAAAAAAAAACATGTTATATGTCAGGAAGCTTATCCACCACAACACAAATAGACTCTCTTTTGTTTTTTTCTTTTTTTGTTGGTGGAATTGAGAAAAAAGAACATGTTATATGTCAGGAAGTTTTTATATATTTTTGTCTTTTATTTTTGCTTATTTAACAACCCAAGTATGGACAATTCTTCTCTTCTGGAACTCGCTATCTGTCTTCTTCAACTTGTCTGTTTTATATTTGCAAAGTCGATCGATGTTAGTTCTAATAGTGAAAATAGAAATTTATACTGTAGATTTGCATTAGAAAATGTTAATTCACATTGTAATCATTAGGATTAACGAGGTAGTCGTCCTACCTAACGGGTTTATAGAACTCTATTTTTTCTTAAAAAACAATTAGATTGGAGCAAGTTTTTCTACTTGGTTAAATTGTTATGAGATCAAATTATCATTCTTTTATTACTTTTATGTATCGTGTTAGGCAATTCAACTTTAAAATAAGTGGAAATGGCTTATTGTTGAAAAACTTGATCAGAAAATGGAAATGAAAAGTACTACTGCATATTTTAAAACGCACCCTATATTATACCTAAGAATAATCTTAGCACGTAACAATAGTCATTTAAATTTTTTCTGAATCAACTGCTATTTCTGCATGAAAGCGAATGTGACGGGTATGTACGTGTGCTCAGACCTAATAAATAAGCGATTTATCTGTAAAAGAAACAGATGATCGCTATACTGTCATTTGTTATGAATTTCATAATAATATGCATTGTGATACGGTTAAGACCTTTTTAATTAATTCAAATGCAACTTTTCTTTAGATATTTTTATTTAAGTATGTATTGGTCCAAATTTGGCAACCACGGCAACAGGTTAGCAAGACATGGGACGGAGTCACTATAACACAACGACAGACGGTCGTTGTGGCAAAGGACGACGACCAGAGGCGGGCAGCTGAAATAAGATAGTATCGGTAGTTTGAACTTAGAAAAGGATAGGAAGAATATGCCTTTTGGATATTCTTTATGTTGTACTTTTTAGGGTTTTTTGGGAAATGTTCCTTATAAATAGGAGGAGATAGTAAACAAAGGGGGACCGGCCTTTTTCGAAGAACACATTGTAAGAGAAGAGAGAGAATATGCGAAAGAATTGTCTTATTCACTTTATCTAAGCACATGTTGTTTGACCTTCATAAATCTTTAGATTCCACATTCATATCAGCTGCACACCCTTTGTGTGTCGACAAAAGGAAGAATCACCCAATCATATAATCATTGGGTGGCAGTTTCTTCCCATTATAACCATTGTCGTTTCTTGCATTCATTGCACATTTATGATATTATATACACTGTCATTAAGTTCACTGATTAGCCTTACTAAAATCTTCTCGTTGTATTAGACTTTCGTTCTATTTGATCTAGGATTTATTAAGCTCAACTAAGATTCACCCCATTAATTTGTTATCGATTGCTTTAGCAATTATTTGCTCAAACAATTTGACGCCATCAAAGGTTGGTCACCAAAATGTTTAAAGACCAACTCGGCAAAATGATAGAGGTTTACATCAACGACATGTTGGTTAAATCCAAAAGGAAAGAGGACCACATCGACCACCTTACAGAAGCCTTCAGCATATTAAGACGATATGGAATGAAGCTAAATCCCGAAAAATGCGCCTTCGGCGTAACATCAGGAAAATTCCGCGGTTTCTTGGTATCACAAAGAGGCATCGAGGTCAATCCAGACCAGATCAAGGCCATCGAAAGAATATATACTCGAAATGTTTAACTAGCAAAAAACATGTACAAAAAGTGACTGGCCGGATAGCCGCCCTGTCGAGGTTCATCTCACGGTCATTTGACAGATGCCATAAATTTTTCAATGTGTTGAAGAAAGACAACGGGCTCTAGTGGAATTCAGATTGCATCGAGGCCCTGAGAAAACTAAAAGCCTACTTGTCCTCGCCGCCACTACTCGCTAAAGCAGATCCCGGCGAGCGCCTCTTAATCTACCTAGCCGTCTCAGAAGTCGCGGTAAGCGTAGTTTTGGTTCGCAAAAAAGGTACGCAATATCCGATTTATTATATCAGCAAAACCTTAGTTGACGCTGAAACGAGGTATCCCTACCTCAAAAAATTGGCTCTGGCATTGGTCGTGGCTTCACGAAAGCTTAGACCATATTTTCAATGTCAACCCATATCAGTGGTGACGACTTTCCCCCTCTGGAGCATCCTGCACAAACCCGAATTGTCGGGAAGATTGGACAAATGGGCCATAGAATTAAGCGAGAACGATATAACATATCAGCCGCGAACAGCGATAAAGTCGCAGGTACTCGCAGACTTCGTCGTCGACTTCAGTGCCGAAATATTGTCCGAGGTCGAGCAGGAAGCACTTCGCGCCTCCCATAGGCAACCCGACCTCTGGGTCCTCTACACCGACGGCGCATCTAACGCGTCGGGGTCTGGACTGGGACTCGTACTTGAAGTCCTTATAGGCGAAGTGATTCACCAGTCTATACGGTGCCCCGAAATGATAACAACAAAGCCGAGTATGAGGCCGTAATTGTAGGACTGAAACTGGCCCTCAAATATGGTGCACGACGAGTCATTCACAGGTGCGACTCACAACTCGTCGTTAACCAAGTTACTGGGACTTTCCAAATCAAGGAGCAACGGCTACAGAAATATCGAGCAGAAATCCATAAACTGCTGCCAGAATTCGATGAATGCCGACTCGACCAGATAACCCGGGTACAAAATATCAAAGCAGATGGCCTCGCCAAACTGGCAGTAGCAACCAAAAACATCACCAAGGAGAACGTGGTCACCCTCCTCCACTCGTCAATAGACCAAATTGAGGTACATTCTATAAATTTAACTTGGGATTCGCGTATCCGCATCATGACATATCTACAAGAGGGAACACTCCCACAAGACAAAAGGGAAGCCAAAAAGCTTCGAATGTAGGCGGCCAGGTACAGCCTCAAAAATCACGACCTTTACAAGAGAACGTTCGGCGACCCTTTGGAAAAATGCCTAGGGCCAAATCAAACAAGGCGCGTGCTCGAAGAAGTACACGATGGTCATTGTGGTGCCCATACAGGAAACCGAGCCCTCGTCAGGTGCCTTGTTCGGGCAGGATATTACTGGCCCACTATGAAAAGGGAAGTCGCGGGTTACGTCAACAGATGTGAGCAGTGCCAAAAGTACGCACCTATGATACACCAAGCGGGCGAACTCCTCCACTCCATCACTTC
This sequence comes from Nicotiana attenuata, assembly GCF_001879085.1. NCBI lineage: Eukaryota > Viridiplantae > Streptophyta > Magnoliopsida > Solanales > Solanaceae > Nicotiana > Nicotiana attenuata. Next base: position 605,813 of record NW_017670455.1, read on the forward strand.
ACCATGGCCGTTCATCAAATGGGGAATGAACATCGTTGGACCCCTCCCAGTAGCGCGAGGTAAGACACGTTTCCTTATAGTTTTAACTGACTACTTTTCTAAATGGGTGGAAGCAGGTGTGTTTGCCCAAATACGCGAACAGGAAGTCATCACATTCATATGGAAAAACATCAGATGTCGCTTCGGCATCCCCAAAGAAATCAACTGCGATAATGGACCTCAGTTCACCGGAAAAAAGGCGACCGAGTTCTTCGAAAAATGGCGCATCAAGCGAATACTCTCCACACCATACCATCCCGCTGGCAACGGTCAAGCTGAATCCTCCAACAAAACAATATTGAATATCCTAAAGAAAAAGCTTGAGGACGCCAAGGGTCTATGGCCGGAACTGCTACCAGAGGTATTATGGGCTTACCGCACCACGCCAAAAACAAGCACAGGCGAAACGCCATATTCATTAGTCTATGGGACTGACGTCGTTATACCCGTTGAGGTCGGAGAACCCAGCCTGAGATACTCCAATGAAAGCGGACAAAACAACAATGAGAACAGAAAACAAGACATCGACGAAGTAGAAGAACGTAGAGACATGGCTTATGTAAGGATGGTAGCCCAAAAGCAACAAGCGGAAAGGTACTACAACAAGAAGGCCAGAATACGACCACTCAAAGTCGGGGACTATGTCCTCAAGGCCAAAACACAAGCGACCAAAGACCCGAAAGAAGGAAAACTGGGAACCAATTGGGACTGGCCGTACAAAATCACAGTGGCAGCAAGCAAAGGGGCATTCCAACTAGAAACAATGGAAGGAAAACTACTATAAAACAACTGGAATGTCGCTCATCTCAAACACTTCAACTTCTGAAAAATGGCGCCCCCAAGTCGTACTCTTTTTCCCTCACCCGGGTTTTGTCCCAATTTGGTTTTCTCAGGGAGGTTTTTAACGAGGCGACAAGAGAGACATCTCGAAGTTCATAGCATAATTCATCGCCCCGCCTGCCGATGACCTCTCTAGGCCGAACAATGAAGGGACTAGATACAAGGAAACTTCTCCAATATATATATATATGAAACCGACATGTACAATGCTCCAGTAAATGAATTAAAGCAGCACCTTTTTTGTTTACTCCAAGACATTCTCCAACGGAACAAAACAAAGCAACATTTTAATATTCGACCTCGCTCGAATCAAAACGGGTTAACATTTCGGACAACTCGAATCCCCAACGTCTAAAGGCCATCGCCAAATGAAGTGTACGACCTTGTTTGAACTACAACGGGTTAACATTTCGACCAACTCAAAATAACACCCCTATGGCCAAAGGCCATCGCCAAATGAAAAATTCAATATTGCTCGATTCGTTTAATATTCAACGTCGCTCGGATTACTTGATATTCGAGCAAGACCGAATCATTCAACATTCAATGTCGCCCAGAGTACTTGAATCACTTTATACAACCTTGTTTGAGTTATTAAGATCTACGATCGTCTATGATAAATCATCACACGAGGCTGAAAAGCTTGGGACCCCCTCACAACAAACAAAAATAACAATTCAGAGGTACACAAGAAAAAAGTAATCGCTCAATTACAACTGATATATTACAAGAGTTTTTTACAAAGGGCTCAAAGACGCCCTCACAAAAATAGCAAAGCAAAAAACGAATACAACAAAGTCCTACGCCACATCATCCCCCGTGGCATACTTTCATTATACCAAGAATCGGAGGCGAGCTTAACCGCATCATCATCATCGACGTTGTCACCGCCAGGCATGTCGGGGTCGTAACCACAAGCCTCGCAAGCTTCATGTGCTTTAACACGCTTATCCCGAAGTTCCGCCTCGAAAACCTTCCCCTTGGCTTGCAGGGACTTGTACACATCAAGTTGAGCCTCAACGTGGACCCACATCTCATATAATTCCCGTGGCACGACGGGATCAGCCACGACATGAGACGTAGAGGGTTGCGACTGCCGTCGCACTTCCTCCGCCTTCAAAGCAATAACTTGTTCGTTCAACACGGACAACTCCGCTCCAGATCTTGGATCCGTCCCTCAAACCTCGCCATCTTGAGCGCAGGCGTTTCTATCTCATTGTTTCACTCAGACCTACAGACGCGAAGGGCGTCTTCCAAAGTTGCTACCTCAGAGACGGCAGTCGCCCTATCCCTTTCAGCACGAGCCAATCCATCAGCCTTAACACTCAGCTCGCCCCTCAAATCGATAGCCTCCGCCTCCCGTCGATCAAGTTCAACAGTTAAGGTGGCCATCCGTGCTTGAAGGTCGACATTCTCGTCCATCACCCCCTTGCATAGCTCAAACTCGTCCTCCTTGGCCTTAAGAGCCGCCTCAAGTTTGCTACATCGGGTAATGGCCCTCATCAGCTCTTTGTCCCGTTCTATTAGCTCTTCGACCTTTTGCACCAACTCTTCCTCTTTCTGCTTAAGCCCGTCATGGAACAACTGAAAGTTGCTGTCCTGAGTGAAGACATCGGCCAATGCATGATGCTTAGTGCGATACTCCTTGTATTTAGAGGCCAATTTCCCAAAAATGGCCGTCCTCCGCTCATCCCTCCGATCGCGCTCGATCTCCACGATGAGAGTCTAACATGCAGAGGAAAGAATACCGGCTTAAGAAGACCCGAAAGAAGGAAAACTAGGAACCAATTGGGACGGGCCGTACAAAATCACAGCGGCAGCAAGCAAAGGGGCATTCTAACTAGAAACAATGGAAGGATAACTACAATAAAACAACTGGAATGTCGCTCATCTCAAACACTTCAACTTCTGAAAAATGACGCCCCCCAAGTCGTACTCTTTTCCCTCACCCGGGTTTTGTCCTAATTGGGTTTTCTCGGGGAGGTTTTTAACGAGGCGACGAGGGTGACGTCTCGAAGTTCACAGTATAATTCATCGCCCCGCCTGCCGATGACCTCTCCAGGCCGAACGATGAAGGGACTAGATACAAGGAAACTTCTCCAATATATGTATGAAACCGACATGTACAATGCTCCAGTAAATGAATTAAAGCAACACCTTTTTTGTTTACTCCAAGACATTTCTCCGACGGAACAAAACAAAACAACATTTTAATATTCGACCTCGCTCGAATCAAGACGGGTTAACATTTCGGCCAACTCGAAATAACACCCCTACAGCTAAAGGCCATCGCCAAATAAAGTATTCGACCTCGTTCGAACTACAACGGGTTAACATTTAGACCAACTCAAAATAACACCCCTATGGCCAAAGGCCATCGCCAAATGAAAAATTCGACATCGCTCGAATCGTTTAATATTCGACGTCGCTCGGATTATTTGATATTCGAGCAAGACCGAATCATTCAACATTCAATGTCGCCTGGAGTACTTGACATCCGACGTCTCCTGAATCACTTTATACAACCTTGTTCGAGTTATTAAGATCTAAGATCGTCTACGACAAAACATCACACGAGGCTCAAAAGCTCGGGACCCCCTCACAACAAACAAAAATAACAATTCAGAGGTACACAAGAAAAAAGTAATCGTTCAATTACAACTGATATATTACAAGAGTTTTTTACAAAGGGCTCAAAGACGCCCTCACAAAAATAGCAAAGCAAAAAACAAATTAAAACAAAGTCCTATGCCACATCGTCCCCTGTGGCATACTTTCATTATACCAAGAATCGGAGGTGAGCCTATCCGCATTATCATCGTCGACATCGTCACCGCCAGGTGTGTCGGGGTCGTAACCGCAAGCCTCGCGAGCTGCACATGCTTTAACACGCTTATCCCGAAGTTCCGCCTCGGAAACCTTCCCCTTGGCTTGCAGGGACTTGTACACGTCAAGTTGAGCCTCGGCGTGGACCCACATCTCATATAATTCCCTCGGCACAACGGAATCAGCCGCGGCATGAGATGTAGAGGGTTGTGCTGCCGTCGCACTTCCTACGCCTTCAAAGCAATAACTTGTTCGTTCAGCACGGACAACTCCGCCTCCAGATCTTGGATCCGTCCCTCAAACCTCGCCATCTTGAGCGCAGACATTTCCATCTCATTGTTGCGCTCAGACCTACAGACGCGAAGGGCGTCTTCCAAAGTTGCTACCTCAGAGACGGCAGTCGCCCTATCCCTTTCAGCGCTAGCCAATCCATTAGCCTTAACACTCAGCTCGCCCCTCAGATCGACAGCCTCCGCCTCCCGTCGATCAAGTTCAGCAGTTAAGGTTGCCATCCGCGCTTGAAGGTCGGCATTTTCGGCCATCACCCCCTTGCACAGCTCAAACTCGTCCTCCTTGGCCTTAAGAGCCGCCTCAAGTTCGCTACATCGGATAATGGCCTTCATCAGCTCTTCGTCCCGTTCTTTCAGCTCTTCGACCTTTTGCGCCAACTCTTCCTCCTTCTGCTTAAGCCCGTCACGAAACAGCTAAAAATCGCTGTCCTGAGTGAAGACATCGGCCAATGCACGATGCTTAGTGCGATACTCCTTGTATTTAGAGGCCAATTTCCCAAAAATGGCCATCATCCGCTCATCCCTCCGATCGCGCTCGATCTCCATGATGAGAGTCTAACATGCAAAGGAATGAATACCTGCTGAAGTAGATTACGTATACAAAACAAATTCGAAAACAAAAAAGAGAGAAAAACGCTTACCCGCAAAACCATGCCGGAAATACTCGGCGATAGGTCTGCGTCACTCATTGCCTTAAGCGTTGTACTCTCGGAAGCAGCGCACATAGGGGCAAACGCCGATGCTGCCTGCTCGGAATTCTCCAGCAAGTCATAATCCACGGGAATGACGATGTGTCTGTCAAGACCCTCCGTCCTCACTTCTACGCGAGTATGTCGTTCCAAGAAAGCCCGCACATCTTCTGGGTCGACGTCCGAACCTGAACCGTCGTCCTCGGCATGCACCACTCCACATCCTCCGACAATAGATGACGCACCACCCTCAGCAGATCGTACAGATCCCCCGCCTTGATATGCCCCTTCGGCCCTAGGGGATCTCCCCGCCAAAATGGCATCCGCCATAAAAACGGCCCCTGTACCTGACCTATGTGAGGACGCCACTCCCGAAGTAACAACTCTTTTCTTTTCAAGATCGGTGGCGATGGCCTTCCAAAGCTCCACCCTCCTCCTTTTCCTCGACGGTGATTCATCCTCGTTGGAAGGCTCATCCACGAGGTGGTAGACAGGCCGAGAAGAGATCTCATCCCGTACAACGATTTCATAATGGGAGTCCCTTGTTGGTACAGTTTGAGTACGACCTTCTCGGACAGACTCATCTAAGGTAAATTGCATCCCCGTCGATGCGACGACCTAGCGAACTACCGGGACCGGAGCCTTCTTCTTTGAAATCCTACGACCTATCACCACAAAGAGGTCGTATCAATAAATGACGACAAACAACTGAAGGTCAGAGAAAAAGGAACCCTTACCAGATGAAACTTTCGGCACAAAGCGTTTGAGGAGAGCAGGCCAATCTCGAATCGCCACCACGTAAGGTAACACACGAGCTACTCAATCCTCAATGCCGACGACGGGAAAGGGTGCACGTCTCTCAACTGCATAGAAAATTCACAAGTAAATAAAAATTAGAAAGAATGAAAGTAAACAACAGGCGTGCGCTACCAACACCTACGGTTGTGATTCCACTGCTCTGGAAATCCAGCGGGGTCCGATACCAAATGCTCCATTTTGATGAAGAAATATTTGTGCCAAAACATTCGGCTTGCCCTCTCGTCCGTTCCAACCACCAACCCCTTGGTCCCACGATGTCGCAGGTATATCATGGTACCCCTGTGAAAACTCGGGGAAAATAAATGTAAAAGGTGGTGAATACCAACCTCACACCCAACCAATTCTGCATACTTCGTCAGCACCAGAAAAATCTTATAAGTATACGGAAACAGCTGCGCCGGGCAGACTTCGTAGAATCAACAAAACTCCTCCGCCAGCGGAAGGAGAAGAAGGCTGTGACCAATCACAAAAGGATACGTAAAAAGCACAATATCCCGGTCTGTGGACCTCCACGAGGTCCTCCCCAGCTGGAACCATCTCGACATAAGGAGGAATATTATACGTAGACCGGAGTTCATTTATGTGAGTTGGACCGGTCTCAGAGATCACCGGAACGGGGGAAGGAGAAGGCTCCTTGTGGAAATCGTTCCTGAACATAGGGTTTCTTGGGAGTATCTCCTCCACGGTGGGGAAACTATCACCATCCTCCACCGCTACATCCTTGCTACCGGAAGGAGGGGCCATGGACAACAGAGTGGCGTTGGAAACATCATCACGTGCACGGTGAGTTCGGGGCATCTTGATAATAGAAGGTATGCTGGTAATCCCAAAATGAGGAATGGTGACTAAACAGAAAGATGAGAAGTAGAGCTACGGGAACTGAGCTAAAGAACCGAGAAAGATAATCAAAGGAGGCAATGTATACACAAGGAAGTAAATGACTAAAAGTTTGTGAAAAAATAAAACCTTCAACAATTTATAGGGTTGGATGGCGCAAGAATCGAAGCAGAAGACTACCAATGGCGCTAAAACCAAAGCGACAAGCAACCAGACGCTTTCTTGGGAAGGTGCATAATGATGACGCGCGTGGGAGTGACGTCATATCCTGATAACTATATCAATCAAGATTCCATGGGACGTTTCGTTTTCTCGGCCTTGACGAAACCGGTGCAATTCAATAGCCAAATTCAACAACGAAAACAGATGATATCCGCTTATCAAGGACGTGCCGGGCCACGACCTCAACAAGCGGAGGGACTAACTATATTGGTCCAAATTTGGCAACCACGGCAACGGATTAGCTAGACATGGGACGGAGTCACTACAACACAACGACTGACGATCGTTGTGGCAAAGGACGACGGCCAGAGGCGGGCAGCTGAAATAACATAGTATCGGTAGTTTAAACTTAGAAAAGGACAGGAAGAATATGCCTTTTGGATATTCTTTATATTGTACTTTTTAGGGTTTTTTGGGAAATGTCCCTTATAAATTGGCGGAGATAGTAAACAAAGGGGGACCGACCTTTTTCAAAGAACACATTGTAAGAAAGAGAGAGAATATGCGAAAGAATTGTCTTATTCACTTTATCTAAGCACATGTTGTTTGACCTTCATTTCATAAATCTCTAGATTCCACATTCATATCAGCTGCAGAACCTTTGTGTGTCGACAAAAGGAAGAATCATCCAATCACATAATCATTGGGTGACAGTTTTCTTCTCATTATAACCATTGTCGTTTCTTGCATTCGTTGCACATTTATGATATTATATACACTGCCATGAAGTTTCACTACAACATTATGCATATATAGCTATAAAATATATTGTAGCTAAATATAAAAATTTCTGTAGCTAAACACTTTAGCCATAATATTTTTTCCCGTAGCATTCGTAGCAAGAAGTGGCGTAACTAAAAGTTAGCTACAAACTTTACATGATCCATGGCTAAGGACTAATACTTATTGCTATGGAAATTTGCTGTGTTCTAGCTGTGATGATAATACATTCTTGCCTCGGAAAAGATGATTATAGCAATAAGTTTATTCATTTGCCATGACAAATAAAATGTATAGCTATCTTTATTTTGTAGCAACAAAGTGTTGTATTGTAGCAAAAGATTTAATTTGTTTGCCACGTAACTTTATATTTTGTTTCTATTTCTATCGCGTAGTTTCGTAGCAATAGTACTCGTATTCAGCTACGGATAAAAAATTTATAGCAATAAATTAAAGTATTTACCACAAATATTTTCTTATTGTAGCTAAAATTTCATACTTTTAGCTATGCAATATATCTTATTATAGCAAAATATTTTCTTTATTTGCTACAAAAAGTAAAAATACGTAGCCATGTTTAGCTACAAATTAAAAAATACATAGCTAAAATCCCATTCTTTTTTGCGACAAAGAATAAAATTGTTGCAAAAGATTTTTTTCATTTTCTATGAAAATAAAAATGTATAGCCATATTTATATTATGTGACAATTGTATATATGTTTTGCTACGATTCAAAAATTCATAGCTACTAATTGAGAATTTTGCCTCAAATACGATTAGCCACAATAATCATATAATATAGATAAGAATCGTTTTTTGGCATGAAATATACCTTCAATTGTAATTATTTAATAAATGCAATATTAAAAAAAACTCAATAAATATTCAACAATATCATTCAAAATAGTGAAATATTACTTTATTCAAACATATCAGTACGCTTTTACAAAAGAAATAATAATTATTCATGTCCCTGTCAATCTTGATACTTCGATCACTACTCCACAACCTACAACAACAATTAAAAAAATATATAAGAAAATAGTACAACAAAGTATTTTTGCTGAAAAAAATAAACTTTACTTGTTAATAAGAATAATTTTTGGTAAGGAGAACATAAAAAGATATTAGTAAGTAGTATAATAAGTTACTTACAATCTGATTTGCATCATTTGGCTGTCAATTTTGAGGTGTAAGCATCATTTGGAATTTTTTTTCCCATCGCTTTTCCATCTCAACTAGCTTATTATCAGTTTCTTTCTTGATTTCTTCAACTTTTTCATCAGCTTCCCTTTTAATTTCTTCGACTTGTTTCTTAGCTTCCTTTTTAACTTCTTCCACACGCTCATTTGCTTCTTTTCTGGTCAATTCTACTTGCTTTATAAGTTGTATCTTTGTTGGTCTACCTCCAAAATATTCATTGATATTTTTTCCGGGACCATATGCTTGAAGATATCCATTTTTTTCTGCCCCAAGTACTTTTTCAAAGATATCATCATCATTAAGGAAATTTCTCCTTCTTTTTGATGCTCTTTTAATTGGTCAAATTGAACCTACAATCATGCAAATTAATTATATATAAGCGCAAATGTATATTCTAAAAGGAGATAAAGATAAAATAGAATAAATTGACATTACAATGACATCTTGTTGGAAAGCATCAACTTGTTTTCCTTTTTTTTCTCTTGCGAGATTCCAGAAAAACTTCAACACGAGATGGAGCTTTTCCATTTTTTTTCTCCTATGAAAATAATAATCATTTTCATTAATTGAAAAAGATATGTGAATATAATTCTTATAATTTTGTTCTAAAAATTTATCATGTTGTTCATACCATTTCGTATCTAAGTCTTGCATAACTTTTGGTCCCACTTGTAACAACCCGGCCGGTCGTTTCTGGAAATTACGCCCCGATCCCCTATTTACTGCTTCCCCCAAGTTTATTTCTGCTAATTCGATTTTCCGGGATGTTCGGTTTTGAGTTTCGGAGAGTTTTTGGGACACTTAGTCCCTAAATGAGAGCTTAAGTGTTGGAAAGTTGACCGTAGTCGGAACAGTATGAAGACGGCCTCGGAATGGAAATCTGATGGTTCCGTTAGCTCCGTTAGGTGATTTCGGGTTTAGGGGCGTGGTCGGATTGTGTTTTGCAGGTCCGTATAATTTAGGCTTGAAATGCCGAAAGTTGAATTTTTAAAGTTTCCGGGTCGATAGTGGGATTTTGATCTGAGGGTCGGAATGGAATTCTGAGAGTTGCAGTAGTTCCGTTATGTCTTTTGTGATGTGTGTGCAAAATTTCAGGTCACGGAGGTGGTTTGGTTGGGTTTTTTATCGAAAGCGTATTTTGGGAAAATTTGGAGTTCTTAGGCTTAAATCCTTGATTAATTCGAGTTTCCGATGTTGTTTTAGGTGGTTTAATGATTTGTACAAGTTTGAATGAGGTATTAGGTGTTATTGGTGCTTTTGGTTGAGGTCCCGGGGGCCTCGGGATGATTTCGGATGGTTGACGGGAAGGTTGAAGAAGTGTTGCAGCAGCTGCAGTATTGCTGCTTCTGGTATTTCGCATCTGCGGCTTGGGAACCGCAGATGCAGCGTTGCAGAAGCGGCTAAAGGGCCACAGAAGCGGTTGTGGGTCATTCCTTCAGAAACTGCAGATGCAGCGTGAGGCCCGCAGAAGCGGAACCGCAGGAGCGCTTATATGTCCGCAGATGCGGAAGCTGGTCACTTAAGGGAAAGTTGCAGATGCGACACTTGTTCCGCAGAAGCGGGACCGCAGATGCGGTCCCAGGATCGCAGATGCGGAAACAGCTGGGCAGAAATATGAGATTTCGAGGGTTTTGTTTCAAAAGTTGAAATATCGATTTGGAGCTCGGGAAAGGGCGATTTTGAGAGGGAATTGAAGAGGAGATCATTGGGTAACGATTCTTTAACCCTTTCTAGTTATATTCCATTAATCTATGGTTAATTTCACCATTTAAATTCGAATTGGGGATGAAAATTGGGCAAAAGTTGGAAGAAAGTTCTTAGACCTAAAATATGACTTTTGATTGGAAATTTGACCTTGGATTTGGATAATTTTGGTATGTATGAACTCGTGAGAGTATGAGGATTCCAAAAATATAAATGTTACCCGATTTCGAGACGTGGGCCTGAGGGGCGTTTTGGTCATTTTACCTAATTTAGCGTCTTAGCTTAGAATTTAATTATAGAATCAGTTATTTGAAGTGTTATTTACATTATAAAATTGAATTGAATAGATTTGGGCCATTTGGAGTCGGATACTCGTGGCAAAGGCGGGTTTCGGGTTGACTTGCACTTGTTCAAGGTAAGCGGCTTGTCTAACCTTGTGTGGGGGACCTTTTCCCCTTAGGATTGATATTGTGGTAATTGAAATACCTCGTACGTGAGGTGACGAGCACGTACTTTTGCTAATTGTTGGAAATCCGGTTTTTCACTAAAAACATCCTTGAATTGTGTTCTCCTTTTCTTACTTACACTGTTTGGAAATTTAACCTGTTGTAGCCTAGAGAAGCATGTCTACTTGACTAAATTGCTCTATTTGCCTTAAATGCCTTAATTGAATTACGTGCACCATGCTAGGCTAGGATTACCTGCTTCACTTTGATATGAAATTGATTGGATTGAATTCTTGTTGTTGCTGCGTATTTACTTTGGGACTACGGCACGGTATCCCGGGAGCTCCCCTGTATGTTTACTTTGGGACTACGGAATTGCATTCCGGGAGATCCCCCTGCACATTATGAGTTGGACTACGGGACTGCACCCGGAAGATCCATTGGAGATGATATTTATATTTGGGGACTACAGAACGGTATCCTGGGAGATCCCCGGTTGTGATCTTGGAGCTGAGTTGTATTCTTCTACTGTATTTTACTTGCCTTGTAATAGTTGTTACTGTCCTTCATATCTTGTGTTATTTAATTACATTATTATTTCACATTGTTAAACCTTATATCTTATTTAACCTCAGTAGGGCGTTGACCTTCCTCGTCACTACCCAACCGAGGTTAGGCTTGGCACTTACTGAGTACCGCTGTGGTGTACTCATGCCCTTCCTGCGCATGTTTTTCATGTGCAGATCCAGGTACCTCTACTCAGGCTTACCATTCTTGAGGCGAGGCGATTCTACGGAACTTTGAGGTATATCTGCCGCGTCCGCAGACCGAGGAGTCTCTTCTATTCCTGCTTTTGGTACTTAGCCCTTCTGTACTTTCTGTTATTGTTAGACACTCTGAAGATTAGAGCAATGTAGTGTTATCACAGCTTGTGGATCCGTGAGTTTCCGGGTTTTGGGATAGTGTATTAGATTCTGAGAAGTTGTGTGTATATGCCGAGCGGCATTTAAATATTGTTTCCTTCAGTTATTTTTGGCTTTTGACTATTTATTCCGCAAGTTTAGTTCATTTTCCGCATTGTTAGGCTTACCTAGTCGTAAAGACTAGGTGCCGTCACGATAGTTCAAGGAGGACGAACTGGGGTCGTGACACCACTATATGGAGGCAAGAAACGTTTCGATCTATTTGTCTTGTTTTGCATGCTTTTTTTCTGAACAAAGATTCAAGAAAAATTGAGAATAGTAGTTTCTACAACATATAATAATTTTAAAAGAACAAATAGATTAATTAAAATACCTGAAAGTCATCACTGCTCCAAAGGTTGACCAAATACTTCCATTCATCTACAGTGAGAAGTATAGGCTTATTCCGTAAGCGAAGTTGTAGTTGCTTTTGAATCGAAATACTTATTTTTCAACTTGTGCCTATAGTCTCTGTAGAGGTCACTCATATGACCAAGAGTTGCACCTTTTCTTCCCCCGGAAACATCAAAATTTAACTTTTCCTATAAAAAAATAAAACATACCATTATAAAAGTTAGAAGTACTGATTTAAAACCAAACTTGCTTAGTATGTTAGATTGATAATCCACCAAACATTAAAAAAATTATAAACTTTAATTGTTTACTAGTTTTCTTACCAAGATAATGTCCCACATGTGGTCGATCTTGTCTTGCTCTATTTCTTTTCAACCATTTACTTTTAATAGGCAACAAGTTCGGCTTCTAACTGTTTGAACCAAAAATCAAGTAAATCGGTTGCATTCTCACCAATAGCTTGATGATCCTCATCAAATTGAATGACCAATTTTTGTCCGTCCTGCAAATTAATTATATTCACGTATCGTGTAGGCCCTCTGGTTTTTCTTTTCACAACGTTATGACCTACATTTAAAGATTACATAAATATCCTTCAAGTAAAAATATGGAAAGAATTGACAAAGATCAATAAAAGAAAAAGAATACCTATTGAATTTGCTGATTCATGTTCTTCCACAAATGTTTCACTCACTTGTTCAGACGAGTTCTCCCTAGAACTATTTTCTCCGAGAAAAGAACTCATAAAAATATCATTTTTTCGGAGTGTATAAATATTAATTGCCTTATCCTTATGCCTCTCATAACTGAGAAGCATATTCTGAACATCTGAATCGTCACGACATTCCACTAACCCATCACAATCACCGATAACTCTATCACCTCTCAAATAAACAACTTATCTCCCTCAAGAATATCGAAGTTGCAAAGCTTTTTCATTTCATCCAGCAGATCAAAGAAGGCTATGAAATCAATATCAATGTTTACTTTCACCAACTGCCCACTTACATATTTTCTAGAAGGAGAAAATATAAAATGGCCACCATAATGGAGGCTAAATTCCAACTCTCTGGTCATATTCATGTTTCCTAGGAAATTCATAATATAGGTTAGCTAGATGATTAAACAAACACAAAATATTGTCTAATTGAAAAGGAATTAAAAAATAATTTAATATTTTATAAAAATTTTATTGCAATTACCCGAATAAACAACTTCTTCTATATGTTGTGTGGGCAAATCTTCTATAACAAATGCCTTTTTAGAACTTTTCGGAGGTTCCGTCTCATGATCATCAGTCAATCGATTATTTCTTTTCGAAGACCATTTCTACCCATGTCTGATTATAAACAAGTATTTGTAAGACATTAATATATTTCGCGTCGAATTACCCACAAAAAAGGCTGATTACAATTCACTAATTCTCAAGTTATTTCCATAATCAGTAATTGAAGCAAGATGTAGAATTATTTTTAATTAAGTAGAAATTCAATATGCAATTTTATCAAACTATAATTTTTAATATTAAAAATAAACGGAATGAAACAACTCAATTAGTATAATGATCATAAGTTTTTCTTAAAATAAAGATAACCATAGTGTATGCGGCACTAGTACTGATGTAATATTTCTCTAACATTAGTAATAATATTCCCTTTCACACACAAAAAAAAAATATTAAACTTTCAGCCCTGATCAATAAAGCTTTCTTTTTAAATACCGATGGTATTTGTTCCTATCTTTTTGATATGGTGATAATACATGAATCTTGCAAGATTTGATTGCATGTTTGATAACATAATGTGATGTTTTCTATAAACATAAAACAAAACTAGAATATTTTATTTTGTAAGATACTCAAATCTTGTAATTCATCCATAAAAACAAAAGAGTTACTGTATAATAGTTAATTAAAGTTAAAGGAAAAGAGGCGTACCTTTGATGCAGGGGTAGAGGCGTCCCTTTGATGCAGGGGTAGAGGCGTACCTTTGCTCCTCAAATCTGGAAACTCATAGTATTTTAGGGTTTTTGCTTCTTTTAGTTTATATTTTGGCTCACTAGTCTCTCTAATAGGAAAAGAAGACTATGATTTAGGCACAAAAAAGTTAGAGGGAAATAATTTTTGGAGGGAATTTTTTTCTTTTGGTAATTCATATTTTATTCTTCAAATTGTGAATTCACGTTTCCCTCCTCCTAAAAATCAGTCCAACAAAAAGAAGTTAGGTAAGAATATTATTAATATAAACACATTCTTATTCCATAGAATCTAATAATATTTATATGTTGTAGTTTATAACTTATTAATATAATTATATTTTATTAACATAACTATTCTTGAAGCACTTGATCAAGATAAAGCTTGAGTGATACTTAGTGAAGTTTTATTTAAGTTCGGTAGATTAGTTAATTAATATTAATTTTAAAAGATCACCCTATTTATTTTAATTATATGTGAAATTTACTAGTAAGCTATTAAGCTCCTTATAACTATGCTCGAAGCATTTGTCAAGATAACTATGCTCGAAGCATTTGTCAAGATAAATCTTGAGCGATACGTGGTGAAGTTTTATTTAAATTCGATATAGGAGTTAATCAATATTAATAAGAGATGATCATTCTATTTATTTAAATTATATTTCGAGTAAGATCCTGTACTATTAGGTCGAACTGAATGATGAATACCTCTAATTCACTTAAGAGGATAGAACAGATCCGAGTAAAATAACTATTCTCAAAAGCACTTGATCAAGATGGATTTGGAGCGATACTTGGTGAAATTTTTTGTCACGACCCAAAATCCATTAAGGGTCGTGATGGCACCGGACACCATTGTCAGGCAAGCCAACACCAATTTACTAGTAATTTCTTTTTTTAATATTTTTGAAATCGTTTCTTTTATACATTAAACAATGAGTAATGAATTTCACTGAATAGATATTGACGTCTTTAACAAACTTAATATTAAATAATCCCATAATCATCCCAGAACCCGGTGTCACAAGTGCATGAGCAATCACTAATAAATCAAATAAAGTACAATAACTGTCCGGAATACAAATTGGACAGGAAGTAATTACAATACATTGAAAGAAACTATACTGGCTGCGGGTCGCCTCGAGGAATGCAGCTCACCTAGTCTCCAGTATCATCCGTGCTGCTACGCCCACTAGGCCACCAGAGATACATGTGCCTGTGCAACAAAAATGCACAGCAAGTGTAGCATGAGTACGAAAACAACGTGTACTCAGTAAGTATCCCGTCTAATCTCGAAGAACTAGAGATGAGAGGTCGACTTCGACACTTACTAGTCGTCCAATAATAATACGCCAACAATATAATAAATCAAAGATTTTAAAAAAATGGTTGCAACTCAGTAGAATAAAGCAAATAAATAATTCTTTCTTTCAGAGGAAATTTCCAGATTCCTTTTCATCATTTATACATTTATCTCAGGCCAGAGAGAACGAATATCAACATTTATAAATCTCAAGGCAAACATTACAAGCATGCGCAAATCATGCTGAGGTCGTACGGCCCGATCCAATAATATTTAAATTGTGCACTGCCAGAGGATCGAATGGCGCGAACCATAGATGCATCTATTACCCCGCTCGCGAATCATACATGCGACGCGGTCAAATGTAAATAAACAATCACCCTGCTCGCGAATCATACATGCGACGGAGGTACACATAGAAATACACATTTTAACAGTCAATCAAGACTTCATCAGGGAAACAATTATTCAAGGAGGTGTAAATATCTCTTTTACAAGTCAAGAAAATGAAGTTTAACTCTTTTAGAAAGTCATTTGACACTTCGATATGATTTAAGCAATTTAAACTAACAACAAGGTTACAAGTATTACAAGTAAAGCATGCTTTTGGGTCCTAGACTACCCGGGCATAAGCATAATAGTAGCTACGCACGGACTCTCGTCACCTCGTGCGTACGTATCCCCCGCCAATAGCAGCACATATCCAATTAATTCACCTATAGGGATAATTCCCTCTTACAAGGTTAGAAAGGAGACTCACCTCGCTCCGAAGTTCCATAACCGTCCGAAAACTCAAATTGATGCACATTGCTCCAAAACTAGCCAATAATTATGTAAATCATTAATATATGATAAATTACTCATTACAATCCAATTTATAATAATTCCTAACCCCGATCGAAAAGTTGACAAAATTGCCCTCGGGCCCACTTGCCCAGATTTCAAAATTTTTTGAAGATAATGTCTACCCATAACCTCACGAACTCAAATATATAATTTACTCCCAATTTCGTGCCCAAATCATGGTCAAAATCCAAGAATACAAAATTTCTAGGTTTTTCTTCAAAACCCCAATTTTCACTAATTTCCCATGATTTTCCATGTTAAAATCTAGATATAATCCAAGTAATTAACTTGCAATAGGTGGGAATCACTTACCATGACATGGATGATGAAAATGGAGCTCCAAAATCGCCCATAGGTCGGCTCCCTTGGAGGAAATAAGATGAAATGAGCCAAACTCATTTCTTTACACTTATACACTACCCAGACGACTCTTCTTCGCGTTCGCGAAGAAAAAAATTCCCAAAAACTATTTTTCAAACTCTTCTCAGACAGCCTCTAGTATAATGACCATAACATTTTGTACAAAACTCCAAATGACAAATGGTTTAATGTTTTGAAAACTAGACACCAAGATCTACAAATTTCATGTTTTGGTCATCTCCCAATTCCTTATTTTGAGATATAAGCTGCCAAAGTCAGCCCTATGCAACACAAATTTCTTCTTTATCTTCCCGGACAGCCTGTAGTGTACCAGACATAAGTTTTTGTACGCAAATCCAAATGCTAAATTATTTACCTTTCCGAGAACTAGACACAAAGGGCTACAACTTTTATTTTTGGATGATCTCCAAATTATTTATAGATTGCGAGATATGAGCCTCCGAAGTCAGACATGTGCAACAGAAATTTCGTTCTTCGCGAACGCGAGGATCCCTTCGAGAACGCGAAGAACAAAGTCCCTGAAGTCAAATCCTTCTTCGCGAACGCGAGAGGATCCTCGCGAACGCGAAGAACAACACTAGATACCAGCATGCGCTATTGCAAAACAGCCCGAAATGATCCGATACCACCCCTCCCCCCCCTCCCGAAACACATCCGAGGCCCCCGGGACCCCATCCAATCACACCAACCAGTCCCATAACATAACACGAACTTGCTTGAGGCCTCAAATCACATCAAACAACGCTAAAACCACTAGAATCACACTCCAATTCCAAGGTTAATGAACTTTAGAATTTCTAAACTTCTACATTTAGATGCCGAAACCTATCAAACTACACGTTCGACTTGACCT
>NW_017670455.1:623141-664557 GCF_001879085.1 Nicotiana attenuata
GGAGTTTGTGTGAACCGGTGGCTCTTCACATGATGGATGGCGTGACAACCTTCTTAAGGGTTTGAGTCCGTTTTCTTTTGCTTTTAGTAGTTAGTGGTTAAGGGTTCCTCAAGCAAAGCTTCACTTGGGCCTAGCACATTTGTCTTTGATCTCATGGTCAAAAACAAATCGTTGTGTTTAGGATGGTGAAAGTCGTGACCTTGAGACTCTTACGTTGACCGATAATCATCAAGTGGTTTTTCGGGACCATTAGATGCTCAAATCTTATCTAAGGTTGTTGTGGGCCCCCGACTCTGTGTCTTTAGCAATCCTATAGCTTGTGTTAAATTGTGTACTGCCAGAGGATCGAATGACGCGAACCATAGATGCATCTATTACCCCGCTCGTGAATCATACATGCGACCCGGTCAAATATAAATAAACAATCACCATGCTCGCGAATCATACATGCGACGCAGGTACACATAGAAACACAATTTTAACAGTCAATCAAGACTTCATCAGGGAAACAATTATTCAAAGAGGTGTAAATTTCTCTTTTACAAGTCAAGAAAATGAAGTTTAACTCTTTTAGAAAGTCATTTGCCACTTCGATATGATTTAAGCAATTTAAACTAACAATTAGGTTACAAGTATTACAAGTAAAGCATGCTTTTGGGTCCTAGACTACTCGGACATAAGCATAATAGTAGCTATGCACGGACTCTCATCACCTCGTGCGTATGTAGTCCCCGCAAATAGCAGCACATATCCAATTAATTCACCTATGGGGACAATTCTCTCTTACAAGGTTAGAAAGGAGACTCACCTCGCTCCGAAGTTCCATAATTGTTATTCCATGCCCTTCCGAAAACTCAAATTGATGCACATTGCTCCAAAACTAGCCAATAATTATGTAAACTCATTAATATATGATCAATTACTCATTACAATCCAATTTATAACAATTCCTAACCCCGATCGGAAAGTTGACAAAATTGCACTCGGGCCCACGTGCCCGTATTTCGAAATTTTTTCGAAGATAAAGTCTACCCATAACCTCACGAACTCAAATATATAATTTACTCCCAATTTCGTGCCGAAATCGTGGTCAAAATCCAAGAATACAAAATTTCTAGGTTTTTCTTCAAAACCCCAATTTTCACTAATTTCCCATGATTTTCCATGTTAAAATCTAGATATAATCCAAGTAATTAACTTGCAATAGGTGGAAATCACTTACCATGACATGGATGATGAAATGAGCCAAACCCATTTCTTTACACTTATACACTGCCCAGACGACTCTTCTTCGCGTTCACGAGACCCCCGTCGCGTTCGCGAAGAAGAAACTTCCCAAAAACCAATTTTCAAACTCTTCTCAGACAGCCTCTAGTAATGGTCATAACATTTTGTACAAAACTCAAAATTACAAATGGTTTAATGTTTTGAAAACTAGACACCAAGATCTACAACTTTCATGTTTTGGTCATCTCCCAATTCCTTAAAGATTTTGAGATATAAGCTGCTAAAGTCAGCCCTGTGCAACACAAATTTTTTCTTCATCTTCCCGGACAACCTGTAGTGTACCAGACATTACTTTTTGTACACAAATACAAATGCTAAATAATTTACCTTTCTGAAAACTAGACACAGAGGGATACAACTTTTATTTTTGGATCATCTCCAAATTCTTTATAGATTGCAAGATATGAGCCTCCGAAGTCAGACCTGTGCAACAGAAATTTCGTTCTTCGCGAACGTGAGGATCCCTTCGAGAACGCGAAGAACAAAGTCCCTGAAGCCAAATCCTTCTTCGCGTTCGCGAGGATCCGAACACACTTACGGAATTCATCTGTCTTAAACAGCCCAAAATGATCCGAAACTACCCCGAAACACATCCGAGGCCCCCGGGACCCCATCCAATCACACCAACCAGTCCCATAAGATAACACGGACCTGCTTGAGGCCTCAAATCACATCAAACAATGCTAAAACCATAAATCGCACTCCAATTCAAGGTTAATGAACTTTAGAATTTCAAACTTCTACATTTGATGCCGAAACCTATCAAAATCACGTCCGATTGACCTCAAATTTTGAACACAAGTCATATTCGACATTATGGACCTACTCCAACTTCCGGAATCGGAATCCATCCCCGATATCAAAAAGTCCACTTCCGATCAAACTCCTCAAAAACCTTCAAATTTCTATCTTTAGCCAAATGACTCCAAAATGACCCACGGACCTCCGAATTCACTTTCGATCGCGCTCCCAACACCAAAATAACAATACGGAGCTATTCCCAGGCTCGGAATCCCAGACATCGATAACACCGAAATACACTTCAACCCAAACTTATGAAATTCTTTTAAAAATGCCAACTTTCACAATAGGTGCCGAAACGTTTCCGGGTCTTCCAAAACCCGATTCGGGCATACGCCCAAGTCCGAAATCATCATACGAACCTGTTGGAACCTTCGAATCCCGATTCTGAGGTCGTTTACTCAAAAATCCAATCTTAGTCAATTCTTCCAACTTAAAGCTTTCGAAACGGGAATTCTCTTTCCAAATCAACTCCGAACTTCCCGGAATTCAATTCCGACCATGCGTACAAGTCATAATACCTGAAGTGAAGCTATTCAGGGCCTCAACCGCTGAACGACGTGCTAGAGCTCAAAACGACCGGTCGAGTCGTTACATTTTTATTAAATTTGATATAATAGTTAATCAAATTTAATTAGAGATAATCTAAAATTAAGTCATAAGAATACCTCTAAGTACCTATCCCCAGCCCAGCTTACACTTCGCGTTCGCGACCTTGGCCACGCGTTCGCGATGAACAAACCCATCCCCAGCCCAGCATACACTTCGCGATCGCGAGAATGGCTTCGCGATCGCGAAGCACAAAATGCCAGAATACCAGCTGCAACAAAACACACCAGATTTCTAAGTCTAAAACATCACGTAGCCTATCCGAAACTCACCCAAGCCCTCGAGGCTCCAAACCTGTCACGACCCGGATTTCTCACCCTCGGGAGTCGTGATGGTGCCTACTAGTGAAAGCTAGGCAAGCCAATTATTCCAATTATTTTACCTTTATCATTTTTAATCCCTTAACAATTAACATTTTATAAAAAGCGAAAATATTAAAGCGGAAGAATGAAATTTAACAAATACCGATACAAATCCATAACATAAACCACCCAGAACTGGTGTCACAATCTTACAGACTAAATAGGAATACTACAAATAGGGTCCAAACAAAATAGATACATGTCTGTCTCTGGAATAGTAAAGAACAGAAGGAAAAACTAGATAGGAAGGGGACGCCAAGGCCTGCGGACGCCTGCAGGACTACTTCGGGTCTCCTGATGGACTGAAGGTAGCAACCTCACTGTGGTCCAAAAGCTACAACACCGGGATCTGCACACAGTGCAGAGTGCAGTATCAGCACAACCGACCCCATGTGCTGGTAAGTGTCGAGCCTAACCTCAACGAAGTAGTGACGAGGCTGGGACCTCAAAATTCGATTCCGGACATACGCCCAAGTCCCATATTTTACTACAGACCCTACAAGACCGTCGGATCACGGGTCCGGGTCCGATTACCAAGAATGTTGACCAAAGTCAACTTTAATCAATTTTAAAAGCCAATTTCCTTATTTTAACATGCACACAAGTTTAAAACCATCATACGGACTTGCTCGTGCGATCAAATTGCCAAAACAACATCTAGAACTTCGAATTTAGCACCAAATCACATAAAATTCTTAAGAACACTTTAAAATTCTTATTTTCACAGCCGGACGTTCGAATCACGTCAAATCAGTTTTGTTTCTCACCAAATTTCACAAATAAGGTATAAATATTGTTTTGGACCTGTATCGGGTTCCGAAACTAAAATACGGGCCCGTTACGAACAAGATAAAACATTAATCAAACTCTTAAAACCATTTAATTTTCATCAAAAATTCATTTCTCGAGCTAGGGACCTCGGAATTCGATTCCGGGCATACGCCCAGGTCCTACATTTGCTTGCGAGATAAATAAAAGATTTTTTGTCAGTTAGATGAATATCTTGTGTGTTTTTTAGAATGAACTTAAGAATATATTTTTCTCAAAAAAATTTTAAAAATAATTCTTAAATTGTCGAGAGTTTATGTGCTCTTGATGAAAATATAATGAAACACGAGAACTTGATGAATAAATTTTAAGTTGAAAATATTGACTAAGACGATTGAGGACTTCTATTACCATTGTTTCTTCATTTTTTCAGTTGCTAAACAGGATCAATAATTATCATTTTTAGGAACGCACTTTTTTCTTAAACTTATTTTATAACTCAAATATAATTAGTTAACAAAGTATTAATGTGATTTTTTAAAAATATATAATTATTGAGACTGGAGTTGCGCGTATCGTATATATATATATATATATATATATATATATATATATATATAAAAAGCACGAAGGCCCTTAGCGAAATGTCGTTCGTCTTTTTTACCCTTTAAAAATAAATTTTATACTAGACAAAATAGTCATTTAATTATTTCCCTTATAATAAGGACTTGAAAATCCGTTTAAATTTAGTTATTAAATCTTTCCTAATTTGAATTATATACCTAAAAATTAGGACTTTAAATCAATTAAATTTTACTTTAAATAAATAGTAAAAAACTCAACTCTTTTGAAGCATTGATTGTTAACTATTTCATCCTTCTTCGAAATCTAAATTGATTCCTATTATGTTGTCTTTGTTTTGCAAATATATACTTACTACTTACTATTATCAAAGCAAGAGGACTGATCACGCCCAACTATGCCTTATAAAAAGGACAATGCGGTGTTTGCAAATATAATCTGGTTTACAAGTCCGGAGTCGAATCCCACAGAGAACTAAGGTTTAGCTACAGCTGTTCACTATCACCAAGAAGACAAGCTTGAACAATTCCTAACTTATAGATATTAAGATTCTTCTGTTCAACTAATTAACTAACAAATTAAAATAGTAAATTAACAACTAACGATACTGAGGGTTAGAGAAAAGATTAAGGAGGTCTAGAGTTATGATTTCCTCAATTTTCGGAATCCTTCCCGCTATGTCTTCTATAATTTCGCCTAAGTATTCTCTATCGATCATGAGCACTCTTATTACCGTAAATCTCTCCCGAGTAATTACGACAATTTACTAGACACACTCTCCCGAGCTACGCTAGCTGGCTTTTAATACAGCTCACTTCAGATCGCACCCAAGGCTTCGTTATCCCTAATCCCGCCTTTAAACCCTCGGTTATTGATCCCTCATATACTTTGGGAGTGGTGTTGTTTAACAATTACCTAAATATGCACTCTCTCCCGAGTTATGCATACTAAATAGGCACAGCTAATTGAGAGCTCTTCAACCAACCACAATATAAACGTAGTTGAACAAATAGAGAAAAGCTATGGCTCAATTATATAAAAACATAACAAGAATTTATCCTACAAAAGGTTCTATCAAAACTCTAGATAACAAATTAGCTATTCATAATAGTATGTAAAACTACAATACTAAAAGTCATAACCAACAATGAAAAATAGGAAGAGGAAGGAAAAAACTCGTAGAAGAATTCTCCGCCTTGCTCCCAATGTGTTCTTGCCTCCTTAGGTCGAATCTATGTCCAAAATATGTCCCCCCCAAACACGATCCCGGCTTAATTCCTTGACATTTTACTCAGACTTCAAAGCTTCAAATCACTTAAATTCATTCCATAACATCTATATAGCTCGGAATCACACCTACAAGGCATAAAACACACAATTAGTGCAAAACACTAGCGATTAAAGCGCAAACTCAATTAAAGTGCAGTAAATTCGAGTGTAATAAGCGACTAAAATATGCAATTATAGCCTATCATCAACACCCCACACTTAAACCATTGCTCGTCCTCGAGCAATCAAACTACACTTTTTTTTATAGACACGACCTTTTTAAACAATTCTCCTAACTCATCACACCAAGAGTATTTAAAATAGACTAAGCACAAAAGCGTAACATCTTCACCTCAAAATTTGACTCACAAGTACCACACGTTATTCACAACTCACCCACTTACTCTAATATAGAGGTCACTGACATTACCTTTCCTTCATGAATCAAGTGCCCTCACACAACAAAAGAGAGTAGTTCCACACAATAAAATTTAAGAACACTTAGGAACTCAAGATAGAAAGAATTCACTCACTCTCAGAAATAACATTCATATGCCACAAAATATGCACCATAAGCTTGCCCGTAGTGTACTACTCCCCTAATCGAGCTCATTCAATCTAGGATCAATTAGGACTTTATTTGGTTGTAATGTAGGCTACGGGACGGGTAGGATACATTTAGATATAAGAGTGACTACACCTCCCTAAGCACTTTAATACATAGACTTTAACATTCAATCCCCATACTTATGTCAAACCAAACTCCACCTTCACATCAATTTATATTACCCCATGCTTCTTTAAGCACAGTTACGTCAAGAGCCACCACTTATCAAGAATTTTTTTTCACAACAATCCAACTATTTTGTTTTCAATTCAAGTGGCTCTTCCTTTTTTAAAACAGTGCACCTTTCTCCTTATTTCATTAGTTCCACTCAAAAGCCAAACCAACCACCCCTCACTTTAACTTTTACAAAGTTCATAAACAATTCAAGTGCTCATGAGAGGTTACAATGGTTCAAATAGATGGTTAATTCAAACAAATGGGTAAGGCTTGTAATGAGGTTGCCAAAGAAACAGGATTACAGGCTCAAAGGGGTTAACTACGATACATAATAATTAGGCGGGTAAAATATACATATCTGGCTCAACAAAGAAATGCCTATATCACTTCCTAGACTAAATAAAACTACTATTTCGCTTTGCAAACACACGGGGCAAGTTCTAGGCATCAAATGCAATGCACAGAATATCACAAAACCTCACACACATATGGCACATAACTCACTCAGGATTGGATTCATCAAGACACCCTAGTCAGAGCAGTTAAGCAAATTCATACAATTTAAGGTACTTATACAAGAGTCAAAAACTGAGCCTAAGCGTCACAACCAAAGTACTCACTATTCTCAAGGCATAACAAAGTCAAGAGATGTTGCTTCAATTCAAAACTCAACACAATGGCTCCTATTTCTAAAAAAAATTAACTACACCCGGTTCAAACAAAACCCTTGGAAAAGAACCGCGGCACAAAGAAAAATCAAGGGGGAATTGTTACACTACCTAACAAAAGAAAATCTTTTTTTTTAGACTTAAATCCCTCAAGAAAATTGTCTAATAGATCCATCGTCGGGAAAAGTCCAATCTTTTTATAAAAAAAAAATTATTAAACTAACACAACTAAAATAGCATAGAAAGTCACCCAGACGATCTCCTCACCCCACATTTAAAATTTTGCATTGTCCCCAATGCACACCATAACTAATAAAAAGGGTAAAAGAGACTCCCTGGTAGGCCAAATGCCGAAGCACTACAGCTCATGGGGTACTCAGACTTCTCCCCAGCTTGGTCCTTCGTGCGGGTACCTCACACTTAGTTCCAACCATTTGGTTTGCTGTTGCATTCTTCCAATACCTTTGCTTTCCATGCTCCTAGAAAATAAAAAAATTGACACTACAAAAATAATACAATTAAAAAAATAAAAATAAAAAAAACTAAATAAAAGAAAGCAATAAAGCTGGGTTGCCTCCCAACAAGCGCTTGATTTAACGTCGCGGCACGACGTGAATCACTTTCTGCCTCCACTTTGAACTTATGAATCGGACCCCAAGTTTTGATTCTGCTCTATGATCATGCTCCTGGGGTGGTGGAACGAATCTGACTGGCCCAATAAAATAATGTAGTATTCTGCACTTCTTGGCCTTTATATGAGGTGTGTAATCCCGACTTTCTGGCAAGAAGAATTCCAGAATGTAAACACTTTGTTCCTCATTCCTTGACTCCTCAAATGGCTCGAACGACTCTATTTCCATATCATCATCTAAATACAATGTGGAAAAATGCTTGGAGTGAGGACCCATGCGCTCAACTACATGAACATTGGGACTATCTACATTCTCAACACTAATGACAATAGAGTCAACTAAATATGTATCCTCAATATCCTTGGTTGACTCTAGTATCTCTTCTACAACATCGACATCCTCAAAATCTAGTGCGATTGATTGTTGGTGTTCTACTCTAGCCTCCTCCTCTAGCTCATCAGTTTCTGTACCTAATTCACGCTCTTCTTGGATACTATTCACAATATTGGCTTGTTGAGCATTAAAAACTTCAACCAGTTGACTCATGTGAACTTTCAAGTTGTGAATAGTTTCCTCCTGCCTTTCTATCCGCAGTAGTAATTTACTCTGTTGTTCCAAAATGCACTTTAACATATCTTCGAGCTTCTTTTGGTCAGCTTCCCTAGGTTCTTTGTTCCTATTAACTTCACCAGAAAAAGAAGAACCATCAAAGTAAGGGGTTGGGGGAAGGTAAGAAATATAAGCACAACCGTGAAAGTAACCATCTTGACCACCACACATATCACACACATTCCACACATAAGATTGAGTTGGTGCACAAAACTCGCTCTCAGGAATATTTTGATAATTTTGCCCTGGGTGGTTTCCTTCACAATATGCATAAGGAGGATCAAAAGTAGAATTACCAACAACAAAATTCTCATAATTCCATGATGTCATGTTTCTCAAATAAACAAATAAAACTAAAATAAAAAAATAAAAAAAATCAAATAATAAAATAAAAATTCAAACTTGAAACCTAGCAATATGTACACCTACAACTACACCGTTAGTTCCCCGGCAACGGCGCCAAAATTTGATCACGCCCAACTATGCCTTATAAAAAGGACAATGCGGTCGTTGCAAATATAATCTGGTTTACAAGTCCGGAGTCGAATCCCACAGAGAACTAAGGTTTAGCTACAGCTGTTCACTATCACCAAGAAGACAAGCTTGAACAATTCCTAACTTATAGATATTAAGATTCTTCTGTTTAACTAATTAACTAACAAATTAAAATAGTAAATTAACAACTAACGATACTGAGGGTTAGAGAAAAGATTAAGGAGGTCTAGAGTTATGATTTCCCCAATTTTCGAAATCCTTCCCGCTATGTCTTATATAATTTCGCCTAAGTATTCTCTACCGATCATGAGCACTCTTATTACCGTAAATCTCTCCCGAGTAATTACGACAATTTACTAGACACACTCTCCCGAGCTACGCTAGCTGGCTTTTAATACAGCTCACTTCAGATCGCACCCAAGGCTTCGTTATCCCTAATCCCGCCTTTAAACCCTCGGTTATTGATCCCTCATATACTTTGGGAGTGGTGTTGTTTAACAATTACCTAAATATGCACTCTCTCCCGAGTTATGCATACTAAATAGGCAGAGTTAATTGAGAGCTCTTCAACCAACCACAATATAAACGTAGTTGAACAAATAGAGAAAAGCTATGGCTCAATTTATATAAAAACATAACAAGAATTTATCCTACAAAAGGTTCTATCAAAACTCTAGATAAAAAATTAGCTATTCATAATAGTATGTAAAACTACAATACTAAAAGTTATAACCAACAATGAAAAATAGGAAGAGGAAAGAAAAAACTCGTAGAAGAATTCTCCGCGTTGCTCCCAATGTGTTCTTGCCTCCTTAGGTCGAATCTATGTCCAAAATATGTCCCCCCGAACACGATCCCGGCTTAATTCCTTGAGATTTTACTCAGACTTCAAAGCTTCAAATCACTTAAATTCATTCCATAACATCTATATAGCTCGGAATCACACCTACAAGGCATAAAACACACAATTAGTGCAAAACACTAGCGATTAAAGCGCAAACTCAATTAAAGTGCAGTAAATTCGAGTGTAATAAGCGACTAAAATATGCAATTATAGCCTATCATCAAAGACGTTATGCCAATAATGATCAATAAATTTATCCTTTGAAGATAAATTAACATTAGATAAATTATTATTTTAATACTTTAAAATTAACTCTAAGATTTGACTATTAAATTTGTTCTTATTCAAACAATGTTCGAACTCAAACATTAAGGTACTTAAAGTATATCACAAAAAGTATCTAACTAAATTTAACTTTAGATAACTTAATATTAATTCAGACTTCAAAGGATATTAGAATTTTTCATGTTATAAATGTTTGGATAAAATTAATGTCACATTTAAATATTTAAAGCTTGGATGATCCAATATGAATTTGAATCAACAAAAAAATTATTTCCTTTAAGGTTGAGAACAAATAATTAATTTCTATATTAATTAACTAATTAGAAATTAAAAGTATCCAATTCAATTTCTTTTCAAATTCATTGTATAAGTAAATTTATTTTTCAGGTTGAGAAAACTCTTAGGCTAGATGAATTTATTTTAATAGAAGCAATGATAATGGACGATATCAAAATTAAAGCAAAACAGTTACTCTGTAGTATTAAGAGTCAAATTGAACAAAATGCATTCTAAATTGAATTAATTTTATAATTAATTTTTGTTTCTGCTCACATTTATTTCAACACATGATAGCTCACTGTATTTTTTTTATATTAAATTACTTTTGTAAAATATTAATTCAACATTAATCATTTTAGATTTTGCATCATATTACTATAGATTTTTTCTATGATTTTTTTTTCATTGAGTTAGCTAAGTGAAATTAACATTCATTATTTTCAAAAACTTATCGTTTTTAAATTTTTATTTTATAACTCAAACATATTATATAATTTTTTTAAAATTGTGTACCCCTTGAAAATAAGTACACGCGCAAAGCGCGTACCCTAAGACTAGTATATATGTGTGCGCGCGCGCGCGCACGCATCCCTTAGAGCAGGACGTACAATCCCCATTAGCATCACTCTATTTGATCTAATTGACCGTACCAAAAGATCCCTATGCCCTCATCTCTCAAAATTAATTTCTCTTCCAAATTTCTCTCAAAGACGAAGCCTCAACCTCATTTTTCATCTCCGCTGGCATCAACCGGTAATATCATCCGGCAAAGTAAGTTTATATTTTCTGTCTTCTGAAGTTTCTTTCTTCTAATTCGCTTAAAACCAGAATCTCTTTCTCTATTGCTTTCTAGTTGAAGGTTCACTATTTGGGCTGTTTAGAATGCCTATTATTGTGGTGAATATTGATTTCTGGTGGAATTTGCAAGTCAAAAGAGTATATTTGTAGCTTTTCCTTTTTTTGGGAAACGAACATTAAAAAAATAAGGAGAATGAATGCCATACTGTAAATTTAAGTGACTGTATTCAACTGCACGTACTGTGCGATCCAATTGGTTCAGAATCTGAAGGTTGGCAGTTGGATAATTTATTTTCTTACCACCAACAAACATTATAAATTTTTGAACTTGGACAGAAATCCACGAGTAGGAGTAATATTTATTGGTTCTGTTTCTCTTTTGGGGATTGCACTTTGGCTCAAGATTGGTATGATGACCTGCTTTTAAATTAAATTATGTGTTTCGAGGCCTTAAAAACCACTTTTAGCATCGCCTCGGTTTGCGTGCGCAGTCCGAGCGCGTAGCCGGAAAGCTTAAATGAGAAAATTTGTAAAAAATGATAAATTTTGACTATAAAATGAATTAATTTGACTTCGGTCAACGTTTTGGGTAAACGGACCCGGACCCGTGATGTGACGGTCGCGGAGGGTCCATAGGAAAATATGGGACTTGAGAGTATGCTCGGAATCGAATTCCGAGGTCCCAAGCCCGAGAAATGAATTTTTAAAGAAAATTATTTTCTGAAAATGTTTAAAGGATTTGGAAATGAATTTTGATCAAAACATGTTGGTATCGGGCCCGTATTTTGGTTCCGGCGCCCGGTACATGTCTTATATGTGGTTTAAGATAATTCTGTGAAGTTTGGTAAGAAACGGAATCCGTTTGACGCGATTCGAGCCTCAATTGCAAAAATTGATGTTTTAAGAAGTTTGAAATATTTCATTGATTTTGAGGTTTAATTCATTGTTAACGATGTTAGTTTGGCGATTTGATCACACGGATAAGTTCGTATGATGTTTTTGAGTTAGTACATATGTTTGGTTTGGAGCCCCGAGGGCTCGGGTGAGTTTCGGATGTGTTTCGGAAGGTTTTTGGAACTCAAAAGTTGCAGGTTTTTCCAGTTGTGGTGTGCTGATACTTTCTTCATCGTGTTCGCGGGAGGACGCTCGCGAACGCGATGTGTTATTTATGCTGAAGGAAAATTCCTTCTACGTGAACACGAAACGTTGGGGGGGGGTGGGGGTGGTCTTCCCTTCGCGAACACGGTCCTGGCAACGCAAACGCGAGGCTAATTGAGCCTGGGCAAGGGAGGGGTATTAAACCTACGCGAACGCGACCACATGAACGCGAACGCGAAGGCTCGAGGGGTCGCTTCTCCGCGAACGCGAGCTGTCTTCCACGAACGCGAAGGCCTAGCAGGCCTAACCCATCGCGAACGTGATGAACCTGTCGCGAACGCGATGAACAATTTCGCCCAGTTATTTTAAGTTTCAAAAATAGAACGCATTACGGGATTTTCATTATTTTTCACAAACTTCATCTTCTCCACACCTCTTGGGCGATTTTTGAAGAAGTCCTTCACCATAACCTCTTGGGTAATTAATCTTTGACTTGTTTTCTTCCATTTTTATCAACACCCACTAGATTTCTAGGCCTAAAACATGAGATTAAGGGCAGAAAATTAGGGATCTGGGTAGAGTTAGGGTTTTTTGATTATTTGGAAATTTGACCTCGTTTTGGGATCGGATTTCAAAACAAATTATATATTCGGGCTCGTGGGTGAATGGGTGATCGGGTTTTGGTCCGAACCTAGTGTTTCGACCAAGCGGGCCCGGGGTCAATTTTTGACTTTTTGGGAAGAATGATTAGAAAGCTATAATTAAGTATTGGGATTGGAGTATTTAGCATATATTGAAGTTGTTAAGTCGATTATGTATAGATACAATTGATTTGGAGCCGAATTCGAAAGGAAAGGCGGTGTTTGAGGATTGAGTTGGTTGTGGAAGTTCGAGGTAAGTGTTCGGTCTAACCTTAGCTTGAGGGATTAGGAGTTGAGTCCTATTTGCTATTTGCTTCTTGTTAAGTACGACGTATAGGCATGGTGACGAGTATCTATACGTTGGTGTCGAGCATGACCGTGAGTCTTAAATTGATATTGTTGTGTTCTTAAATGATACTACGGATGCTTTAATTGGCGATTCTCGATATTTAGCAAGGATTTAGTTTATTTTCGTGGAAATTACTTATGATTGAGTATTGGTGTTAACTGAGATGAGTAGGAGTTGAGTTAAGATTGGTTATAGTTGATTCTCCCTTGCCGGAACGTATTTACTTTTACTGTTGAATCCCTTGCCGGGATAGTGTAGTTTATTGTTGATCCTTTGCCTGGACACTTTGTATGGTTGTTGCTAAAGGTATATAAATATTAAATATGGATCGGGTTGCACGCCGCAACAATATTATATATGGATCGAGTTGCACGCCGCAACAATATTAAATATGAATCGGGTTGCACGCCGCAACAATATTAAATATGGATCGGGTTGACGCCGCAACAATACTAAATATGGATCGGGTTGCACGCCGCAACAACGTTATATTGGATCGGGTTGCACGCCGCAACAGTGGTAAAAGATAAAGGATCGGGTTGCGCGCCACAACAATATTATTATTGTTTTGTTGTAGATTATGAGTTGTTCTCTCATATTTCTTTTAAGTTCCTACTGGATACATTTTCCCCGTAGCATGTACCCCACCTTCTATTTAAATTGTTTATCCTGTTATTTTCCGCTGTATATTATATAACTGCACAGGTTTATCTGGAGTCTGGTCCTAGCCTCGTCACTACCTCGCCGAGGTTAGGCCAGGCACTTACAAGCACATGGGGTCGGTTGTGCTGATGCTACACTCTGCACTATGTGCATATACCGGAGCAGCATTTCGGTACCAGCACTTGGGGAGCCAGCCTTCAGTCCATTCCGAGGTAGTCCTGCAGGCGTCCGCAGGCCCGGCGTTCTCTCATATATATTATATGTTCTGTTTTCACTTGTTTCCGAGACAGACTGTATTTCCTGTTTTTTTCAAACACTTGTATGTAGTACTCATAGACAGTTCGTGATATTGTGACACCTGTATCTGGGTAGAGACGTAAGTTGGCATCCTTGTACTGATTTTGGTATTAAATTAGACTAAGTCTTCCGCTTGATTTCATCTTTCGCTATAAATGTTGATCACCTGTTAATTCAATTTGTTAAAAAGGATTGAAATGAAAGAGTTAGAACTTCTATATTTCATGGCTTGCCTAGCTTCTACGAGTAGGTGCCATCACGGCCCCCGAGGGTTGGAAAGCCGGGTCGTGACAAGTTGATATCAGAGCACTAGGTTACATAGGTCTCACAATTCACGAACAAGCTTAGTAGAGTTTGAGGGATCGGTACGGAGACGTCTGTATTTATCCCCCAGAGGCTACAGAGTTAGGAAAACTTCACATTTGTTCTTTCTTGTCGTGCCGTTTGGTTTCTCAATGCTAATTGAACTTCTACTCTGTTCTTTCATAGATGGCGAGAACACGCGCATCCTCATCTACCGATCAGCATCTCGAGCCCCCAGCAGCAGCTCCCACGAGGGGCAGAGGAAGAGGCCGAGGCCGTGCTAGAGGCTGAGGCAGGGGCAGAGCTCAGCCCAGAGCAGCAGCACCAGCAGCGGAACCTCAGGTTGATTTTGATGATGAGGTTCCGGCCCCAGCAGCTCCGGTGGGCCCAACTAAGGTCCCAGAGGGGTTTATTGCCACCCAGTTCTTCAAGATGCTCTGGTCCGTCTAGTGGGCCTTATGGAGAGTGTCACCAGGGCAGGCTTGCTTCCTGTAGCACCAGCCGTTTCTCAGGCTGGAGGAGGAGCCCAGACTCCTGCTACTCGCACTCCGGAGCAGGTAGCTCCCCATTTTCAGACTCCAGCAGCTCAACCAGTTGGAGAAGTTCAGCCGGGTGTGGTAGCTCAGACCGGTGATGGTGCAGCTATGTCTGCCGATGCTTTGTGGAGATTGGACAGGTTCACCAAGCTCTTCACTACTACTTTCAGCCGTGCATCTACTGAGGATCCCCAGGATTATCTAGATAGTTTTCACGAGTTTCTTAGGAACATGGGGATAGTTGAGACCAACGGGGTCGATTTTGCCATATTTCGCTTGTTTGGATCCGCCAAGACTTGGTAGAAAGATTTTTGCCTGGATAGGCCAGCCGGATCGCCAGCCTTGACCTGGGAGCAGTTCACGCAGCTATTTCTGGAGAAGTTTCTCCCTATTACACAACGAGAGGCCTATCAGAGGCAGTTTGAGCGCCTCCAGCAGGGTTCCATGACTGCCACCCAGTACGAGACCAGATTCATCGATTTGGCTCGCCATGCACTTATCATACTTCCCACAGAGAGAGAGAGAGTGTGTGAGGAGGTTCATTCATGGACTCATACAGCCGATTCGTTTTCAGATGGCTAGAGAGGCTGGGAGTGAGATATCTTTCCAGGAGGCGGCCAATGTGGCCCGGAGGGTTGAGATGGTTCTATCACAGGGGGTGGTCATGGGGCAGACAAGAGACCCCATGATTCGGCAGATTCAGTGGTGCCTCGTCTGGAGGCAGGGATTCGTATGGTAGAGGCCATCCTCCTAGGCCCTTTCAGTCAGCACTTCAGGTTTCTCACGGTGCTTCAGGTGGTCGTGGTTCCCATATGCAGTATTCTGATTAGCAGCCCTACAGTGCACCACCAGCTCTTGTCAGTGCACCACCAGCTCTTGTTAGTGCACCACCAGCTCCTATCAGTGCACCGCCGCTCCAGAGTTTTTGGGGTGGTCATTCAGGTCGCCAGAGTCAGTCTCAGTTTCCTCAGCCGCAGCACTCGGGTGGGTGCTATGAGTGTGGTGAGTACGGTCATATCAGGAGGGCTTGTCCGAGATTGGTGGGTACTCAGTTGCAGCAGCAGGGTTCCCGTGCTATGGTTCAGGCACCAGGTGTTCCACAGCCTGCCCAGCCAGCTAGATGTGGGGGTAGAGGTGGAGGTAGAGGTGCTAGAGGTGGAGCTCAGACCGCTAGAGGTGGAGGCCAGCCAGCTGTAGGCCGTCCTAGAGAGGTAGTCCAGGGTGGTGGGGCCCAACCCCAATGTTATGCTCTTCCAGCCAGGCCTGAGGCTGAGGCTTCTGATGCAGTTATCACAGGTACTGTTTTGGTTTGTGGTAAAGATGCCTCAGTTTTATTTGATCCAGGGTCTACCTACTCCTATGTGTCATCTTATTTTGCACCGTATTTGGTCATGCCTAGTGATTCCTTGAGTGTCCCCGTATATGTGTCTACATCGGTGGGTGATTCTATTGTGGTAGATATCAAGTCCATCGTTCTTGTATTGTGGTGATTGGAGGTCTTGAGACTCGTGTAGATTTGTTGCTTCTGGACATGGTTGATTTTGATGTTATATCGGGGATGGACTGGTTGTCACCTTACCACGCTATCTTGGATTGTCATGGCAAGACTGTGACCTTAGCCTTGCCAGGTTTACCCCGTTTAGAGTCGAGAGGGACTCCTGGTCATTCTACCATTAGTGTTATCTCTTATGTGAAGGCTCGGCGTATGGTCGAGAAGGGGTGTTTGGCCTATTTGGCTTATGTTCGCGATTCTAGTGATGAGGTCCCTTCTATTGATATTGTGCCCGTTGTTCGGGAGTTTCCTGAGTTATTTCCTTCAGAATTGTCGAGTATGCCACTCTACAGGGATATTGACTTTTGCATTGATATGGCTCCGGGTACTCAGCCCATTTCTATCCCGCCGTATCGTATAGCCCTGCCTGAGTTGAAAGAGTTAAAGGAGCAGTTGCAAGACTTGCTTGAGAAGGGTTTCATTAGACCATGTGTTTCGCCTTGGGGTACGCCGGTGTTGTTTGTTAAGAAGAAGGATGGGTCAATGAGAATGTGTATTGATTACCAGCAATTGAACAAGCTTATAATCAAGAATAAGTATCCGCTACCGAGGATTTATGATTTGTTCGATCAGCTTCAGGGTGACAAGGTATTTTCAAAGATTGACTTGAGTTCTGGCTACCATCAGTTGAGGATTAGGGCATCTGATGTCCCTAAGACAGCTTTCCGCACTCGGTACGGGCATTATGAGTTCTTGGTGATGTCATTCGGGTTGACAAATGCCCCAGCAGATTTTATGGATTTGATGAACCGAGTGTTCAGGCCTTATTTGGATTCGTTCGTGATAGTCTTCATTGATGATATATTGGTATATTCCCACAGTCAGGAGGAGCACAAGCAGCATCTTAGAGTGGTTCTTCAGACCTTGAGGGATAGTCAGCTATATGCTAAATTCTCAAAGTGTGAGTTCTGGTTGAGTTCAGTTGATCATGTTGTATCAGCAGAGGGGTTTCAGGTTGACCCGAAGAAGATTGAGGCAGTCAAGAACTGGCCTAGGCCAACATTAGCTACAGAGATTCGGAGTTTCTTGGGATTGGCAGGCTACTATCGTCGGTTCGTGAGTGGTTTTCATCTATTGCAGCCCCGATGACCAGGTTGACCCAGAAGGGTGCCAGTACAGATGGCCGGATGAGTGTGAGGCGAGCTTTCAGAAGCTCAAGACAGCTCTGACTACGGCACCGGTGTTGGTTTTGCCCACAGGTTCAGGGCCTTACACAGTATATTGTGATGCATCTCGTATTGGGCTTGGCGCAGTATTGATGCAGGATGGCAAGGTCATTGCCTATGCTTTGCGGCAGTTGAAGATTCATGAGAAGAACTATCCGGTTCATGATTTGGAGTTGGCAGCCATTGTTCACGCATTGAAGATTTGGAGGCACTATCTGTATGGCGTGGCATGTGAGGTGTTCACGGATCACAAGAGTCTTCAGTATTTGTTCAAGCAAAAGGAGTTGAATTTGAGGCAGAAGAGGTGGTTGGAGTTGTTGAAAGGCTATGATATCACCATCTTATATCATCCGGGAAAGGCCAATGTGGTGGCCGATGCTTTGAGTATGAAGTCAGCCAGTATGGCAAGTCTCGCTTATATTCCGGTCGGTGAGAGACCTCTTGCTTTGGATGTTCAGGCTTTGGCCAATCAGTTCGTGAGGCTGGATGTTTCTGAGCCCAGTCGTGTGTTAGCTTACGGTCGCTCGTTCTTCTTTATTGGAGCGTATCCGTGACCGGTAGTATGATGATCCCCATTTATGTGTCCTTAGAGACACGGTGCAGCACGGAGGTGCCAAGCAGGTTACCTTAGATGATGATGGAGTTTTGAGATTGCAGGGTCGAGTTTGTGTGCATAATGTGGATAGGCTTCGGGAGTTGATTTTAGAGGAGGCCCATAGCTCCCGGTACTCTATTCATCCGGGCTCCGCGAAGATCTACCTGGATTTGCGGCAGCATTATTGGTGGCGGAGAATGAAGAAGGATATCGTTGCATATGTGGCTCGGTGTTTGAATTGTCAGCAGGTTAAGTACGAGCATCAGAGGCCCGGTGGTTCATTTCAGAGGATTGAGCTTCCCGAGTGGAAGTGGGAGCGGATCACTATGGATTTCGTTGTTGGGTACAGTTCTAGTTCAAGATGCCTTGGACAAGGTCAGGATCATTCAGGATAGGCTTCATACAGCTCAGTCCAGACAAAAGAGTTATGCCGACCGCAAGGTTCAAGATTTGGCTTTCATGGTCGGTGAGCGGGTATTGCTTTGAGTGTCGCCTATGAAGGGCATGATGAGATTTGGGAAGAAGCGCAAGCTTAGCCCTAGGTTCATTGGTCCGTTTGAGATTCTTGATCGAGTGGGAGAGGTGGCTTATAGACTTGCATTGCCGCCGAGCTTATCAGCCGTGCATCCAGTGTTTCATGTGTCCATGCTTCGGAAGTATCATGGCGATCCATCCCACGTGTTAGATTTCAGCACTGTCCAGTTGGACAAGGACTTGTCTTATGAGGAGGAGTCGGTAGCCATTCTAGACCGGCAGGTTCGTCAGTTGAGGTCGAAGAGTTT
This sequence comes from Nicotiana attenuata, assembly GCF_001879085.1. NCBI lineage: Eukaryota > Viridiplantae > Streptophyta > Magnoliopsida > Solanales > Solanaceae > Nicotiana > Nicotiana attenuata. The sequence continues at coordinate 642,196 of NW_017670455.1, forward strand.
TCCTTCTGTTCGTGTTCTGTGGAGAGGTCAGCCTCCTGAGGCCTCGACCTGGGAGTCCGAGTTCGATATGCGGAGCCGTTATCCCCATCTTTTTCCCGACTCAGGTACTTCCTTCTTCTGTCCGTTCGAGGACGAACGGTTGTTTTAGAGGTGGAGAATGTGATGACCCAAAAGGTCATCACTTGCTTTTAAATTGAATTATGGGTTCCAAGGCCTTAAAAACCTCTTTTAGCATCGCTTCGATTTGCGTGCACAGTCCGGGCGTGTAGCTAAAAAGCTAAAATGAGATAATCTGTGAAAAATGATAAATTTTGACTATAAAATGAATTAATTTGACTTCGGTCAATGTTTTGGGTAAACAGACCCGGACCCGTGATGTAACGATCCTGGAGGGTCCGTAGGAAAATATGGGACTTGGGCGTATGCCCGGAATCAAATTCCGAGGTCCCAAGCCCGAGAAATGAATTTTTAAAGAAAATTGTTTTCTGAAAATGTTTAAACGATTTGGAAATGAATTTTGATCAGAACATGTTGGTATCGGGCCCTTATTTTGGTTCCGGCTCCCGGTACATGTCTTATATGTGGTTTAAGATAATTCTGTGAAGTTTGGTAAGAAACGGAATCCGTTTGACGCGATTCGAGCCTCAATTGCAAAAATTGATGTTTTAAGAAGTTTGAAATATTTCATTGATTTTGAGGTTTATTTCGTTGTTAACGATGTTAGTTTGGCGATTTGATCACACGGATAAGTTCGTATGATGTTTTTGAGTTAGTACATATGTTTGGTTTGGAGCCCCGAGGGCTCGGGTGAGTTTCGGATGTGTTTCGGAAGGTTTTTGGAACTCAAAAGTTGCAGGTTTTTCCAGTTCTGGTGTGCTGATACTTTCTTCTTCGCGTTCGCGGGATGACCCTCGCGAACGCGATGTGTTATTTATGCTGAAGGAAGATTCCTTCTACGCGAACGCGTAACCCAGGTCGCGAACGCGAAGCGTTGGGGGGGGGGTCTTCCCTTCGCGAACGCGATCCTGGCAACGCAAACGGGAAGGCTAATTGATCCGAGGGTCGGAATGAAGTTCCGGAAGTTGCAGTAGTTCCGTCATGTCATTAGGGATGTGTGCGTAAAATTTTAGGTCATTCGGACATGGTTTGGTTAGGTTTTTGATCGAAAGCGTATTTTGAGGAAAGTTGGAGTTCTTAGGCTTAAATCCTTGATTATTTCGAGTTTCCGACGTTGTCTTAGGTGGTTTAAGGATTGGTACAAGTTTGAATGATGTTATGGGATATGTCCGTAGGTTTGGTTGAGGTCCCGGGGGCCTCGGGTGTGTTTCGGATGCTCAACGGGGCATTTTGGAGTTGTTTAAAATTGCAGAATTTTTTTCAGCTGTTACAGACCCTTTTCTTCTTCGCGATCGCGTCCTCCTCCATGCGTTGGCGTAGAGTAATCTTGGAGGAGAACCAGTTACCTCTTCGTGTTCGCGTTCAATACTCCCACATTCGCAAAGCTTTGGCAGTTTCCTCCATCGCGTTCGCAGCCAAGCCCTCGCGTTCGCGTAGTGTTATTTGGCGCTGGGGGCTGTGTCTATTTTCTTCATCGCGTCCGCATGCCCTATCTCGCGTTCGCGTAGCCTTTCCAGTCCAAGCCTTCGCGTTCGCATACTGTTCCATGCGTTCGCGTAGGGCAATTCGGGCAGCCTTCATGTTCCCTTCTTCGCGAACGCGTGACTTCCTCCGCGTTCGCGATGCATTAAATATCTGGGTAGTAATAATAATTTCAAAAAGAGGGTTTAGCCATTTTTACCAAAACTCAAGCTTGAGAGCTCAGATTTGAGCGAGATTTCGAGGGTTTTTTCAGAGACATCGATTGGGTAACGATTCTAAACTCCTTTTTGCTTGTAACCCACTAATCTAAGCGTGAATTCCTCCTTTAATTTCGGATTTTGAATGAAAATTTGATAAAACTTCATAGACCGAATTATTGAGTTTTGAGTGGGTTTTTGACATCCGGTTTGGGAGATATTTATATGGTTAGACTCGTGAGAGTACGAGAGTTCTGAAAATGTTAATTTCACCCGATTCCGAGACGTTGGCCTGAGGGGCTTGGTCATTAAATCGTAGAATCAGTTTCTTGAGATGTTATTTACGATATGTAATTGAATTGAATAGATTTGGGCTATCCGGAGTCGGGTACTCATGGCAAACGTGTGGTTTCGAGTTGATTTTGGAGCTAGTTCGAGGTAAGTGGCTTGTCTAACCTTGTGTGGGGGGACTTTTCCCATTAGGATTGATATTGTGGTAATTGAAATGCCTCGTGCGTGAGGTGACGAGCGCGCACTTGTGCTAATTGTTGGAAATCCGGTTTTTCTTTAAAAATAGCCTTGAATTGTGTTCCTCTTTTCCCTGCTTACACTGTTTGGATATTAAACCTGCTCTAGCTTAGAGAAGCATGTCTACTTGACCAAATTGCTTTATCTATCTTAACTGTCTTAATTGTACTACGTGAATCATGCTAGGTTAGGATTACCCGTTTCACTTTGATCTCAAATTGATTGGATTGAATTTTGCTGTTGCTATGTATTTACTTTGGGACTACGGAACGGTATTCCGGGAGATCCCCCTGCACTTTATTTTGGGACTACGGGACGATATCCCGGGAGCTCCCCTATATGTTTACTTTGGGACTACGGAATTGCATTCCGGGATATCCCCCTACACATTTATGAGTTGGACTACGGGACTGCACCCGGGAGATCCACTGGACATGATATTTATATTTGGGGACTATAGGACGGTATCCTGGGAGATCCCCAATTGTTATCTCGGAACTGAGTTATGTTCTTTTACTGTGTTTTCCTTGCCTTTGTAATAATTGTTGTTGTCCTTTATATCTTGTGTTATTTAATTACACTGTCATTTCACACTGTTAAACCTGTATCTTATTTAACCCCAGTAGGGCCCTGACCTTCCTCATCACTACCCAATCGAGGTTAGGCTTAGCACTTACTGAGTACCGCTGTGGTGTACTCATGCCCTTTCTGCGCATGTTTTTCATGTGCAGATCCAGGCACTGCTGCACAGACTTACCATCCTTGAGGCAGGGAGAGCTTTGGAGACTTTGAGGTACATCTGCCGCGTCCGCAGACCGAAGAGTCTCCATCTTTATTCTATCTTGTAGTATTAGCCCTTCTATAATTTTGTTGATGTAGACATTCCGGAGTTAGAGAATTTTTACTACATTTCTCTTAGCTTGTGTTCCCGTGATTTTCCGGGTTTTGGGATAGTATTGTAGAAGGTTGAGATATTGTGCTGTATGTGCCGAGTGGCATTTTACATTTCGTTTCCATTTTGTTAAATCTTGGTTTTAAGCTATAACTTCCGCAAGGTTTCAATTGTTTTTCCGCACTTGTTAGGCTTACCTAGTCGTAGGGACTAGGTGCCATCACGACAGTTCACGGAGGGCGAACTGGGGTCATAACAACTAGGTGCCGTCACGACAGTTCACGGAGGGCGAACTGGGATCGTGACAAGTTGGTATCGGAGCTCTAGGTTCATAGGAGTCACGGAACACAGTCCAGTTTATTAGAGTCTCGCTGATCAGTACGGAGACGTTTGTACTTATCTACGAGAGGCTATGTAGCTGTTAGGAAAAATTCCACTTCATTTGATTTCCTTGTCATGCGAGATTTCGATATCACAACTAAACTTTTGTCTTTCTATTTTCTCACAGATGGTGAGGACACGTACTACCCGAGAGGATCAGGCACCCGCGCCCCCTACTGCCGCCGTCAGAGGCCACGGCTGGGGTAGAGGCCGAGGACGCGCTCGTGGTGCAGCCAGAGCACCCGCGCAAGCTGCTGCCGAAGTACCACCAGCAGTACCAGCCGGAATCCAGACACCCGATACGTCTGCCACTACTACTCCAGCACTCCAAGAGACTTTGGCACAGTTTATGACTATGTACACCACTTTGGCTCAAGCAGGGTTGCTTCCCCTTGCTGCAGCCACATCCCAGGCCAGGGGAGGAGTACAGACTCCCGCCGCCCGCACTCCTGAGCAGCGCGTGCATGTTGAGCAGGCCCCAGAGATTATACCTGCGCCGCCTGCAGTACCAGTTCAGCCCGAGGATAGGGCAGCGACTTCAGAGGATGAGCAGCGGAGACTTGAGAGGTTCAAGAAATATGATCCTCCCGTATTCAGTGGGTTAGCATCAGAGGATGCCTTGGGATTTCTGGAGGAGTGCTACTGTATTCTCCGCACTATGGGCATATCAAGATCGAGCGGCGTTTCTTTCACTACTTTCCAACTTCGAAGAGCCGCCTATCAGTGGTGGCGTGCTTATGAGTTAGACAGTCCGGATGAGGCAGCTTCCCTGACTTGGGCTCAGTTTTAAGATATGTTCACGAGGGAGTATGTTCCCCAGAGTCCTAGGGATGCCTGGCGTGCGGAGTTTGAGCGTTTGCGCCAGGGTACTATGACTGTCTCGGAGTATGTTGTCCGTTATATTGACTTGGCTAGACATGCCCCAGCTCTGGTTTCTACGGTCCGCGAGAAGGTTCGCCGATTTATTGAGGGGCTTATTCCCAGCATCAGATCTAGCATGGCTCGTGAGTTAGAGACGGATGTGTCTTATCAGCAGGCGGTGAGCATTGCTAGGAGGATTGAGGGTATGCATGCTAGGGACAGGGAGGAGAGGGAGGCCAAGAGATCTCGAGAGTCGGGCCATTTTTTTGGTTCCCGTGCCCCAACTGCAGGTCGTCATGGTAGGGTCATATGGGTCGCCCCGTTCATTCAGCTCTTCCAGCAGCCAGTGATATTCAAGATCCACCTAGGCCTCAGGAGCCTTATTATGCACCTCCAGTCTCTAGTGCGCCTCTTGCACGGGGTGCTTCCAGTGGTCAGTCCAGCAGACCTGGCCCGAGCCAGTCACAGCCGCCACATCCTCCCAGAGCTTGTTTTGAGTGTGGTGACACACGCCACATGGTGAGAGATTGCCGTAGATTCAGGAGGGGTGCACCTTCGCAGGCCCCTCAGCCACAACAGGCCTCATAGAGCTCTATGTCTATGGTTCCAGCACCCGCTGCCACTCCACCGGCCCAGCCAGCCGGAGGTGGAGGTCGGGGAGGTAGAGGTCGCCCTTTAGGGGGAGGCCAGGCCAGATATTCTGCCCTTCCAGGCCGTACTGAGGTCGCCACCTCCGATTCTGTCATCACAGGTATTATCTTGGTTTGTCACAGAGATGCATCGGTTCTATTCGATCCAGGCTCCAATTACTCTTATGTGTCTTCTTATTTTGCTCCGCATTTGGGGGTACCTCGGGATTCTTTGATTTCCCCAGTTTATGTTTCTACTCCTTTGGGAGATTCTCTTGTTGTGGATCGCGTTTACCGGTCATGTTTGGTTATTCTTGGTGGTTTTGACACCAGAGCTGATTTATTATTGCTCACTATGGTTGATTTTGATATTATTTTGGGCATGGACAGGTTGGCGCCCCATTATGCTATTCTTGATTGTCACGCCAAAACCGTGACGCTGGCCATGCCAACTATACCGCGTATTGAGTGGAGGGGTGCCTTAGGTCACACTCCCAGTAGAGTTATTTCATTCCTTAAGGCTCAGCATATGATTGAGAAAGGTTGTGATGCGTACTTAGCTTATGTGAGAGATGCCAGTATGGATACTCCTCCTATTGATTCAGTCCCAGTAGTACGGGATTTCCCCGATGTATTTCCAGCTAATCTTCCGGGCATGCCACCCGACATGGATATTGATTTTGGCATTGATCTGTTGCCAGGCACTTAGCCCATCTCTATCCCTCCGTATCGTATGGCTTCTCTTGAGTTGAAGGAGTTGAAGGAGCAATTGCATGAATTACTTGATAAAGGTTTTATTCGGCCTAGTGTATCGCCTTGGGGTGCTCCTGTGTTATTTGCGAAGAAGAAGGATGGTTCTATGTGCATGTGTATTGATTACCGCCAGTTGAACAAGGTTACAGTGAAGAACCGTTATCCTTTGCCTCATATTGATGATCTGTTTGACCAGCTTCAGGGCGCACGGGTGTTTTCTAAGATTGATTTGCGCTCAGGTTACCATCAGTTGAAGATTCGGGAGCCAGATATCCCGAAGACTGCCTTCAGGACTCGGTATGGTCATTACGAGTTCCTTGTTATGTCTTTTGGGCTGACCAACGCCCTAGCAGCCTTCATGCATCTGATGCACAGTGTATTCCGGCCATATCTTGATTCTTCTGTCATTGTCTTTATTGATGATATTCTGGTGTATTCCCGGAGTCGGGAAGATCACAAGCAGCACTTGAGGACAGTGCTTCAGACTCTGAGGGAAAAGAGATTATATGCAAAGTTTTCAAAATCTGAGTTTTGGTTGGATTCCGTGGCAATCTTGGGTCACGTGGTATCGAGTGAGGGCATTCGGGTGGATCCGAAGAAGGTAGAGGCAGTGCAGAGTTGGCCCAGACCATCCTCAGCTACAGAGATTCGTAGTTTCCTTGGCTTGGCAGGCTACTACCATCATTTTGTGGAGGGGTTTTCATCGATTGCAGCCCCTATGACTAGATTGACCCAGAAGGGTGCTCCATTTTAGTGGACAGAGGAGTGTGAGGTGAGCTTTCAGAAGCTCAAGACAGCCCTGATTACAGCCCTAGTTTTGATATTGCCTACCGATTCGGGGTCTTATGTTGTCTATTGTGATGCCTCGAGAGTTAGCCTTGGAGCGGTATTGATGCAGGACGGTAGGGTGATTGCCTACGCATCCAGACAGTTGAAGATACACGAGAAGAATTATCCTGTCCATGATCTTGAGTTAGCTGCCATTGTTCATGCCTTGAAGATTTGGCGTCATTACTTGTACGGTGTGCCTTGTGAGATATATACTGATCACCGGAGTTTGCAGCATCTGTTCAAGAAGAAGGATCATAATTTGCATCAGAGGAGATGGCTAAAGTTGCTGAAGGATTATGACATCACTATCTTGTATCACCCGGGTAAGGCCAATGTGGTGGCCGATGCTTTGAGCCACCGGGCAGAGAGTTTGGGGAGTTTGGCTTATTTACCAGCAGCAGAGAGGCCTATGGCGATGGATGTTCAGGCCCTAGCCAGCCAGTTTCTGAGATTGGATCTTTTAGAGCCCAGCCGGTTTCTAGCTTGTGTGGTCTCTCGGTCTTCCTTGTTTGATCATATCAGGGAGTGGCAGTACGATGACCCTCATTTGCTTGTCCTCAAGGACAAGGTGTTGCATGTCGATGCTCGAGATGTGACCATTGGTGATGACGGAGTATTGAGGATGTAGGGTCGAGTTTGTGTACCTAATGTCAATGGGCTTCGGGAGTTGATTCTAGAGGAGGCCCACAGTTCGCGGTATTCCATTCATCCGGGTGCCACGAAGATGTATCAGGATTTGAGGCAGCACTATTGGTGGAGGCGGATGAAGAAGGAAATAGTTGGGTTTGTAGCTCGGTGCCTTAATTGTCAGCAGGTGAAGTATGAGAACCAGAGACCAAGTAGATTGCTTCAGCAGATAGAGACTCCGGAGTGGAAGTGGGAGCGGATCACCATGGACTTCGTATAAGGACTCCCACGGACTTTGAAGAAGTTCGATGCCATTTGGGTTATTGTGGATCGGCTGACCAAGTCCGCGCATTTTATCCCTGTGTGTAGTACCGATTCCTCGGAGCGGTTGGCGGAGATTTATATTCGGGAGATTGTCCGTCTGCATGGTATTCCAGTTTCCATTATTTCAGACAGCGGTACTCAGTTCACATCGCGGTTTTTGGAGAGCCATACAACAGGAGTTGGGTACTCGGGTGGAGTTGAGCACAGCATTTCACCCTCAGACGGACGGACAGTCCGAGCGCACTATTCAGATTCTTGAGGATATGCTCCGTGCGTGCGTGATTGAGTTTGGAGGTTCTTGGGATCGGTTCTTGCCATTAGCGGAGTTTGCCTACAATAACAGCTATCAGTCCAGCATTCATATGGCACCGTACGAGGCCTTATATGGTAGGCGATGTAGATCTCCGGTGGGTTGGTTCGAGCCGGGTGAGGCCAGATTACTGGGCACAGATTTGGTTCAGGATGCTTTGGAGAGAGTCAAGGTGATTCAGGATAGACTCCATACAGCCCAGTCCAGATAGAAGAGTTAGGCGGATCGGAAGGTTTGTGTTGTTTCCTACATGGTTGGAGAGCGGGTTCTGCTTTGGCTGTCGCCTATAAAAGGAGTTATGAGATTTGGGAAGAAAGGGAAGTTGAGTCCGAGGTTTATTGGCCGTTTTGAGATATTGAGGCGAGTTGGGGAGGTTGCCTATGAGCTTGCCTTACCTCCCAGTCTGGTAGGGGTTCATCCGGTATTTCATGTTTCGATGCTCCAGAGGTATCACGGTGATCCGTCGCACGTCTTGGATTTCAGCTCAGTCCAGTTGGAGAAGGATCTATCTTATGTTGAGGAGCCAGTGGCAATATTGGACAGGCAGGTCAGGAAGCTGAGGTCAAAGAACGTTGCGTCCGTGAAGGGTTAGTGGCGGGGTCTGCCGGTCGAGGAGGCTACCTAGGAGACCGAGCAGGATATGCGCAGCCAATACCCTCATCTTTTCACTACTTCAGGTATGACTTTGTGCTCGTTCGAGGACGAACGAATGTTTAAGTGTGGCAGGATGTAACGACCCGACCGGTCGTTTTTAGAATTTACGCTCCGATCTCCTTGTCACACCTCCCTTTTTACACCTGTGAGGGTGTAAAGGAGTTTTTCCAGTTAAAGGACAGTCGGAACGGGATTTATTATTAATATTCAGAGTCGCCACTTGGGAGATTAATGGTGTCCCAAGTCATCGGTTGAATCCCGATCCAAGGAAATTATGACTCTGTTAACAGTCTGCGAACCAGAACTCTGAGTAAGGAATTCTGTTAACCCGGGAGAAGGTATTAGGCATTCCCGGGTTCCGTGGTTCTAGCACGGTCGCTCAACTGTTGTATTTGCTTTTATCTGATTTTAAAGCATATTCTAACCTATGTGCCTTTTATTTTAACCGCTTTTATTTTATGTCTTTTTAATAAGAATTGCAATGTCGTGAAAATGTATCTCGAACCACGTCACACCAGTGCACCCGTGGCTTTCGACGCATTTTGGCTCCGTTGAGATTTATATTTGGGGCACATAAATGTGCACCCGCATTCAGGAAGGTAATAGTATTAAAATACGCGCCTAATGAAGCTACGCTTTTATTATCTTTGGAGAAAACCGTGAAATTCGCTAAACGGTTCACCCGAATTCTAAGTATTTTAACAGGAACCTTTAAAGAGGGCCCCGCAATTTAGGCATTTGGTTTGGCGGGGCTCGCCTCTTTTTATTATGTAAAGGGCGATCTAAAGGAACTATGATTTTTATTATGTATTGTCATTTAAAATAAAAGAAAGGGCCCTAACGAATTAACACTACTAATAACCCATCCATAGAAGTATTACGTCACGATATTGAATCAAACTTAATAAACAAACTAAGATCTTTAGCAGGTTGGGCTTCAAAGCAACCCCAAAGGAGAAATTATTTAACTATAAGAGAGGGAGAGGGCTGTCCAGCACTTGGGCCTTAAGCAGAGTCGGGCCCAAGTCTGGTTTGAGCAGAAGCGGTTACGTTTGGGGTCTTAGAGGAGCCCAAATCTCCTACTGATTTTATTTGCATCTTGGTTTACTGATGCACTCACCACTGCCTTCATTATTGGCCATCACACAATCAACTCTAAATTCAAACTAACATGCTACCCTTTGAATCCAATTATCCCACACATATTCAACTAATTTACACAAGGTTAACCAAACATGTTAAATTCTTATGAATTTATGTGCGTGGATTAAATCTGTAAATGAAGCAACTAGATTAACTAGCATATGAACAATTACAAAATACCACTGCTCTTGTACTATTACAAACGTGCATCTATTTTGAGTTCTATCTCAACTTCTAAGGGATATGATAACTAAATCTGAATTAATTGTATTACCATTGATATTTACTACTATACTAACACTATTCTATACCAAGCTACTATTAGATGAGGAATATCAAGTTTACAAATCACAAACAGTCCTAAGCAGTCCAAATTATACAACCCAGGAACCATGTAAACACAAATCAAACTTAAACTTAAGTATATACAGATCAACTACTATTTATTCAACCAGGGCAGCCCGGACAAACACATTTCAGGAGGCAGAGGGCTGAGCATTTGATTTCATCTTTTCAACAGGAGATGCTACATCAAATTAGTTTCAAATGTGTACCTGGAAGTGTAAAGTAATAGAGAAAAGAGTAATGTCAGCAGCAGTTCAGCGAATCACAGCAACAGGAATCAGCAATATCACAGCAGTTCAGCAGCACATATTAGAGGTCCATAAGCCCAGAAAACCATATTAACCATCCAAGACCACTTTTAATCGCTGACACACCCAAAACAGTTCACATATACCCAAAACTAACTCGAATTTAAACCCAGAACACTTCTGAAACTTCAGTCAACCAAACATAAGGATTTTCAAGTTGTTTTCCTCTTTAAACTAGCCAGAGATTCGAGACAATTGCTGAAACAAACTGGAAATTGATTCAAGGAACTCAAATATAACAGTGTTTTTGACTTTTCTGTTATATTTTTTTTGATTTTTTTTTGAATTTTTGAAGAAAAGCTAAGATCTAAAGGAGTTTGGATTTGAATCTCTGTTATATGAAAACTTGAAGAATGTTTTTTGGGAGGAATTTTAGGGCTCCCCAAAAACTTCTTGTACAAGGCAAATGAATGCCTATTTATAGGCAAACTTAGGGTCCAAATTCAGATTTTCACTTTACTCATTAGTCCCTATCTTAATTCTATTTTCTACCCCTTGTTTCTTGACTTGTTACACAAGTAACTACCCTAAGTTTACTGAAATCTGCACTATAGTCCATCCTAGAAGGTTCTATACCCATTACAAATCCTATTCTACCCTTACTTTACTTCCAATTACCAAATCTGATTAAACTACCCTTTTCCCATGCCTAAACTACCCTTAGCACCCCCTGAAATTACTACTCAAACCCAAACAATACCCCTGAATCTATTTTGCAATTGTTAACCTTCGATCTAGGTCTCAATTCACCAAATTATCCTTATCAGCTATAACCAAATCAACTTCACCTAAGTACTGAACTAAAGAAGCACTAATTACTGACTAAACACAGAACAAATCCTAAAATTGAATTAACTATCTAACCACAGAATCGAAGTGAGGTATCAGGAAGATCAAGGAGCAACAGTTTTCAAACAGAATTCAACTGAAACTAATCATTTAAACTAGTTAAAACTGAATTAATACCTAACAATTATACTAACGAATGACTAACTAAAAACTGAACAAGACAAAACAGTGTAAACAAACAAAAGATGAAAATTACACTAAGAACTAACAGAAACATGTATCACCGACAATCTAATCGACAAACAAATCACTAATTAAAATATTCAGAAATTAAAACTGCACTTAGTTAAACGATAGAACAAGAAGCGAACTAAATCGAAACTGAAAAGGGGAGAATGACTTACTGAATTAATCTTCGAGCTTATTTAATTTCTGGGAACGAATTTAATTGATATTATGGGTTTATCTTTGTCGAAATAAACTGATAATATTAATCAAAATCATCCGAGAGTGAAGCCATCCAATGGCAGAAAACTTGAAACCCTAGATTTGAAATCCGGGTGCTTCTACTCAGATTCGAGGGGATTTGGTTGGGATTTAATGATGAGGGAGGTCTGGTGGTTAAAGGGGTATCGATTTGGGAGGATTTGGGGGCGGCGCCGCCGTGGGCGGCGGAGGCGGCGTCCACAGATTCAAAGATTCGAGGAGAAGGGAGGGGATTTGAAACATGGGAGTTTGGGGTTTGGAAAGAGGAGGTTACGGGGAGTATGCGGTGTAAATTTGAGAGAGATTGGAGAATCGCCGCCGCCGTGGGCGACTTCCGGTGGCGACAGACGACGGAGACGGTGAGGGAATCGATGGAGGCTAGGGTTTCTCTAGGGTTTGGGGGTGAGAGACGGGAGGCGAGAGGGGGGTAGGGGGGCACGTTTGGACATATATATACTTAGTAACCTAGGCTTCAGGACCGTTAGATTGAAAAACCTCGACGGTCCTGATTGAAAGTTACTAAACGACGTCGTTTAGGAGGGGCGGACCTGGATCGGGTTAATGGTGTGGGTTTTGGGCTACCAGGCGGATCTGTGGGGGGGGGGGGGGTTTTGATTTGGGCTAGGCCAATTTTTGCCCAATTTTGGTCTTCTTATCAAGCCCCACTTTCTTTTATTTTAATTGTTCCTTTTTCATTTTTGTTTTTCTTTCATTTTATATTTTATATTTTCTGATTTTATAAAATGCTAAAACACAACAAAGACCTAATTAAACTATTTAACTCCTAAAATTATTTAAAACTCTATTTAAAGATAAATGCAACAATTAACAATTAAAAGTGCAAAGAAACTATTTTTTGCAATTTTCTTTAAATTTTGTTCTAAAACTAATTAATACCTAATTAATACTAAAATTGTGAAATTAAATCCCTAAATGCAAGTGCATATTTTGTATTTTCATATAGAATAAAAAATGACAACCAATTAACACAAAAATTTAACAAAAAATTCACAAAAAATTGTAAAATAATAAAGAAATCAATTATTTGAAGCTTTTGGAATTAATTTGCTTAGGGCGAAAATCACGTGCTCACACTCCTATTAACTGCTTTCCCCAAGTTTATTTCTGCTATTTTGATTTGCCGGGATGTTCGGTTTTGAGTTTCGGAGAGTTTTGAGACACTTAGTCCCTAAATGAGAGCTTTAGTGGTGGAAAGTGGTACATAGTCGGAACAGTGTAAAGACGGCCTCAGAATGGGAATCCGATGGTTCCGTTAGCTCCGCTAGGTAATTTCGGGTTTAGGGGGGTGGTCGGATTGTTTTGGAGGTCCGTAGCTAATTTAGACTTGAAATGCCGAAGTTTGAATTTTTGAAGTTTCCGGTCCGATAGTTAGATTTCGATCTGAGGGTCGGAATGGAATTTCGAAAGTTGCTGTAGTTCCGTCATGTCATTTGGGATGTGTGTGTAAAATATCAGGTCATTCGGACGTGGTTTGGTTAGGTTTTTGATTGAATGCGTATTTTGAGGAAAGTTGGAGTTCTTAGGCTTAAATACTTGATTAATTCGAGTTTCCGACGTTGTCTTAGGTGTTTTAAGGATTGGTACAAGTTTGAATGATGTTATTGGATATGTCCGTAGGTTTGGTTGAGGTCCCGGGGGCCTCGGGTGTGTTTCGGATGCTCAATGGGGCATTTTGGAGTTGTTTAAAATTGCAGAATTTTCTTCGGCTGTTGCAGATCCTTTTCTTCTTCGCGATTGCGTCCTCCTCCACGCGTTGGCGTAGAGTAATCTTGGAGGAGGACCAGTTACCTCTTCGCGTTCGCGTTCAATACTCCGGCGTTCGCGAAGCTTTGGCAGCTTTCTCCATCGCGTTCGCAGCCAAGCCCTCGCGTTCACGTAGTGTTATTTGGCGCTGGGGCCTGTGTCTATTTTCTTCATCGTGTCCGCATGCCCTATCTCGCGTTCGCATAGCCTTGCCAGTCCAAGCCTTCGCGTTCGCGTACTGTTCCACGCGTTCGTGTAGGGCAATTCGGGCAGCCTTCATTTTCCCTTCTTCGCGAACGCGTGACTTCCTCCGCGTTCGCGATGCATTAAATATCTGGGCAGTTATAAAAATTTCAAAACGAGGGTTTAGCCATTTTTACCAAAACTCAAGCTTGAGAGCTCGGATTTGAGCGAGATTTCGAGGGTTTTTCAGAGACATCGATTGGGTAACGATTCTAAACTCCTTTTTGCTTGTAACCCACTAATCTAAGCGTGAATTCCTCCTTTAATTTCGGATTTTGAATGAAAAATTGATAGAACTTCATAGACCGAATTATTGAGTTTTCAGTGGGTTTTTGACATCCGATTTGGGAGATTTTTATATGGTTAGACTAGTGAGAGTACGAGGATTCTGAAAATCTTAATTTCACCCGATTCCGAGACGTTGGCCTAAGGGGCGTTTTGGTCATTTTTTACCTAATTTCGCGTCTTAGCTTTGAATTAAATCGTAGAATCAGTTGCTTGAGATGTTATTTACGATATGTAAGTGAATTGAATAGATTTGGGCCACTCAGAGTCGGATACTCGTGGCAAACGTGTGGTTTCGAGTTGATTTTGGAGCCGGTTCGAGGTAAGTGGCTTGTCTAACCTTGTGTGGGGGACTTTTCCCCTTAGGATTGATATTGTGGTAATTGAAATGCCTCGTGCGTGAGGTGACGAGCGCGCATTTGTGCTAATTGTTAGAAATCCGGTTTTTCTTTAAAAATAGCCTTGAATTGTGTTCCTCTTTTCCATGCTTACACTGTTTGGATATTAAACCTGCTGTAGCTTAGAGAAGCATGTCTACTTGACTAAATTGCTTTATCTGTCTTAACTGTCTTAATTGTACTACGTGAATCATGCTAGGTTAGGATTACCTGTTTCACTTTGATCTGAAATTGATTGGATTGAATATTGCTGTTGTTGTGTATTTACTTTGGGATTACGGAACAGTATTCCGGGAGATCACCCTACACTTTATTTTGGGACTACGGGACGGTATCCCGGGAGCTCCCCTGTATGTCTACTTGGGGCCACGGAATTGCATTTTGGGAGATCCCCCTACACATTTATGAGTTGGACTATGGGACTGCACCCGGGAGATCCACTGGACATGATATTTATATTTGGGGACTACAGGATGGTATCCTGGGAGATCCCTGGTTGTTATCTCGGAACTGAGTTATGTTCTTTTACTGTGTTTGTCTTGCCTTTGTAATAATTGTTGTTGTCCTTTATATCTTGTGTTATTTAATTACACTGTCATTTCATACTGTTAAACCTATATCTTATTTAACCCCAGTAGGGCCCTGACCTTCCTCGTCACTACCCGACCGAGGTTAGGCTTGGCACTTACTGAGTACCGGGTTTTGGTCCGAACCTCGTGTTTTGACCAAGCGGGCCCGGGTCAATTTTGACTTTTTGGGAAGAATGATTAGAAAGCTATAATTAAGTATTGGGATTGGATTATTTAGCATATATTGATGTTATTATGTCAATTATGTATAGATATAATTGATTTGGAGCCGAATTCGAAAGGAAAGGCGGTGTTTGAGGATTGAGTTGGCCGTGGAAGTTCGAGGTAAGTGTTCGGTCTAACCTTAGCTTGAGGGATTAGGAGTTGAGTCCTATTTGCTATTTGCTTCTTGTTGAGTACGGCGTATAGGCATGGTGACAAGTATCTATACGTTGGTGTCGAGCATGACCGTGAGTTTTAAATTGATATTGTTGTGTTCTTAAATGATACCAATGATGCTTTAATTGGCGATTCTCGATATTGAGCAAGGATTTAGTTTATTTTAGTGGAAATTACTTATGATTGAGTATTGGTGTTAACTGTGATGAGTAGGAGTTGAGTTAATATTGGTTATAGCTGATTCTCCCTTGCCGGGACGTATTTACTTTTACTGTTGAATCCCTTGCCGGGATAGTGTAGTTTATTGTTGATCCCTTGCCGGGACACTTGGTATGGTTGTTGCTAAAGGAATATATATTAAATATGGATCGGGTTGCACGCCGCAACAATACTAAATATGGATCGGGTTGCACGCCGCACCAACGTTATATTGGATCGGGTTGCACGCCGCAACAATATTATTTTTGATTGGGTTGCACGTCGCAATAGTTGTAAATGATAAGGGATCGGGTTGCGCGCCTCAACAGTATTATTATTGTTTTTTTGTAGATTCTGAGTTGTTCTCTCATATTTCTCTTAAGTTCCTGCTGGATTGGACATTTTCCCGTAGCATGTACCCCCCTCCTATTTAAATTGTTTATCCTGTTATTTTCCGCTGTATATTATATAACTGCACAGGTTTATCTGGAGTCTGGTCCTAGCCTCATCACTACCTCGCCGGGGTTAGGCCAGGCACTTACCAGCACATGGGGTCGGTTGTGCTGATGCTACAGTTTGCACTATGTGCAGATACCGGAGCAGCATTTGGGTACCAGCACTTGGGGAGCCAGCCTTCCGTCAATCCAGAGATCCCGAGGTAGTCCTGCAGGCGTCCGCAGGCCCGGCGTTCTCTCCTATCTATTATATGTTCTATTTTCACTTGTTTCCGAGACAGACTGTATTTCCTTTTTCAAACACTTGTATGTAGTACTCGTAGACAGTTTGTGATATTGTTGTCACACCTCCTTTTTTACACACCTACCCCGAAGGATAGTGTATAAGGGAGTTTTTCCATTTAAAGTGACATTATTCGAAATGGGATTATTTATTTGATTTCAGAGTCGCCACTTGGGATAGGTTTGGCTTTTGGTGTCCCAAGTCACTGGTTTATTTTGAATCCCAAATCGAGGAAATTTCCGACTTTCCAAGTGAAGTTTTCGAACCAGAAATTCTTGAGTAAGGAATTCTGTTAACCCGGGGGAAGGTCTTAGGCACCCCCGAATTCCGTGGTTCTAGCACGGTCGCTTAAACTATCATATTTGGCCTATTACCTGATTTTAACACGTGTTTCAACCTATGGTGCAATTTTAAATTATTTACCGCTTTTATTTAATTTTAAGGAGAATTGCAACGTTATTAAAACATATCTCGAACTACGTCACATAAATGCACCCGTGGTTTTTGATATATTTTAACATCGTTGGGATTTGGATTTGGGTCACATAAATGCGCACCCGAGTTTAGGAAAGTAAAATTATTAAAGAACGCGCCTAAAGTGACTAACGCGTTATTAACTTTTCGGGAGGCCATGAACATTCGCTAAATGGCACGTCCCGAATTCTAAGGATTTTTTAAAAGATAATTATTGAGGGCCACGCAATTTGTGAATTTATTTGGCGCGGCGCACCTCGTTTTATTTTTTAAGGCCATCCTAAAGGGACTAATATTCTCTATTAATATTGTCTCTAAAGGCCTAATTAATTAGCATTTGTTCGGGCCTCAAGATCAAGTCCAAATTTAGACAAGAGGAAAACCTCTTAATTCAAAGTTGCTACTTAACTTGGAAGGCCTAAACGTGCATTACCAAATTAAATTGTCAAGTCTTAAAAGAAATCAAGCTCTCAGCACATTGGGCTTTAAGACCTGCCCAAGCGTGAGAAAATTGCTGCCAGATTTTTATAAGGAATTGTCCAGTCGTGGGCCTTTGCACAGGCCCAAGTGAAAAATGAAAGAGAATCAACAGGCCTGAATCCAGACCCCCATGATCTCACTATTTATTGTATAACTGGGCCTATTATTAATATAACCAGGCCCAATATAAAGCTGTGTGTATACAAAGCTTCAGCTG
The DNA here is from genome assembly GCF_001879085.1 of Nicotiana attenuata. Taxonomy (NCBI): domain Eukaryota; kingdom Viridiplantae; phylum Streptophyta; class Magnoliopsida; order Solanales; family Solanaceae; genus Nicotiana; species Nicotiana attenuata. The sequence goes on from NW_017670455.1 coordinate 659,618, forward strand.
TAAAGCTGACTATTATTTTGGGCCTTGCATTTGGACTCAGCGTGAAAAGGGCAAAATCTAACTATGGACCAGGCACATTCAAGCAATATTGAAATGAGGCTATGGGCTTTAGCTGAAGCCAAACCTAATGACTAGTCACAAATGAACATTCTGCGATTTGGGCCTGTTTAACATTTTTTGGCAAACGTATTCATTCAAATCAACACTAACTCTTAGCCACTTAATTATTCAACTCACTCAATTTATTTAGCCTGTTTATACATGGATAGTTACTTAACTGACCTGGAACTTAACAGCTATTTAATGCCAACTAATACACCTCAAACAAGCGTAATTATAGGCTGGAAGTTAGACATAACCACTAATATTCATTTCTGATCTTTCAGCAGGCAAACATGATAAGCGTTATTTTAAGAGATGCATATATCCACTGCTTTTGAATTCAACTCAGGATAATGTATTCTAATACTACTAATAAGACTAAAACTAACATTACTAAACCAAAAACTTTAAGTCTCAAACGTGACATGATAACAAAACTAATACTACTTAAGTCTAACTCTAAACATCAGGATATTCATATAATTCCAAAATAAGAGTCTAGCAGTCCAAATTAACTACAGCACTGAGCTATATAAATTTAAATTGAACTAAACTACAGATGAATGCAGAAAAAAATAAAAATAAAAGAAGAACAGGAGCAGCAAACAAGGAGCTAAGTGGAATGGGCCATGAGACTTCCATTTCATTTCTCAAATCAGGCATACATTATCAAGGATTCAGAACTTGTACTTGGAAATTTGCACAAAATGAAATGAAATTGAGGTCAGCTAGGCAGACAGCAACACAAAGCAGCAAACAGATTGATTTTAAACCAGAAAATAGTGTCAAAAAGCCCAGGACTTGATTTCAGATATCAAAACTAGCAAACAACCAAATATAAGCCTGAATGACCCAAAATTGACTTGATATATCCCCCAAGACCTCTGAAACCTTCACTACTGAATTAATAGGACTATCGAAACCATTTTTCAACCTTATTCAAGCTGGAATTTGAATTTCAGAACCTGAAGCTTCGAGATCACTCTATAAACTCAATGGAAGTGTGACTTTGGGAGTGTTTCGGCTATCTGAAGTTTCAGAGCTTTTAGTATTTCTCGAACTAAATTTTTTTGTGGATTTTTCTGATTTTTTCTCTAAGATCTAGAATTGAAATTTTCAGAATTTTGGGATTTCTAAGGATTCTAGAAACTCGTGGGGATTTTTCAGATTTCAAAACTTATGAAACAAGGCAATGGGCATGCCTTTTATAGGCAAAACTAGGGATGCCTTCAGATTTCTATTTTACCCCCTTAAGTACCTCTTTTATTTTTCAATTTTTAGCTAGTTAGTCCCCTATTTGTTGGCTTGTTTCCCAAGTTAGACCACTAAATTATCTAAAATTTAATTAGAACCCCATCTAGAAGGTTCTAGGAAGCTCTATTTTCAGTTACTACAGATATTCCCTAATTGAAATACCTATACTACCCCTAAATTTCCCCTAAAATTACTAACCTATGTCATAACTAACCTTAGTCCTCTTAAACTTGGTCAAGTGACCATGGTTAACCAAACAAAGGGGCTGGAAGTTTTCAGCTATAACCAAATAGGAATCTTATCATAATTTGAACTAGAATTTATCCTAATCAACGCCATTATAGACTACTACTATGAATAGGACATAATTTAAGAACCAATATTGATAAAATTCCAAATCAAGCTATTTATTATCAAGTAAACAGAAAATTATGAATCAACACAACCAAATTAAAAGAACAGGTTCGTGCTATCAATTATCAGAAAATTAGAACTCAACCAAAATGAAAACGAACAAATATGAACAGAGAAAAACCAAATCAATTACTGTCTCTATACGGATTGGTAAGCAAAAATAAAAATCAAACCTAAATCGATTAATCATGAAAGGGAATCAATCATGGAGGGGAAACTAATTCAAATAACAAAACCAAGAGAAAAATTCAGAAACTCACTGATTTTGAGCTTTAACTTGGTTGATTTCGAATCTGGTCTTCAAATAATGTTATGTGTTTGTTCTTGCCAAGAACAAACACATAGCATAATTTCAAAACCCTTTCGCACACCGGCTAACCCTGAAAACTCGAGCAGTCTTTGAACGAAAACCCTAGATCTAAAATTCGAAGGGTTCGACCTGGATTTGAATGGTTTTGGTTTGGGATTTGGGAAGAGGGGGTCGAGGAGGCCATGGGGTGTGATTTTGGTTGGATTTGGAGGAGTTAGGGTTTTGGCCGGAATCTTTGATTCGAGATTCGAAGGGCTAGGATGGGATTTGAAGAAAAGTAAGGCTGGATTTGTAAAGGGGAGGTGAAGGGGAGGCAGTGGTGAAAATTTGGGAGCATTTGGACAATCGCCGCCGGCGGAGGCGATTTCCTGCCGGCGGCGGACGGCGGAGGACGGCGGCATCAGGGTTCAGGTGAGAGGTCGGAGAGATGGTGAGGTAGGGGGGTTCTGAGGGGGGTGGTAACGTTTGGACATTTAAATACTTAAAGACGTGGGCTTCAGGACCGTTCGATCAAGAAACCTCGACGGTCCTGATTGAATGAGCCCAAAACGACGTCGTTTTATGATCTGGGGGGCTGGACCGGGTGAGATTTTGGGTTTGGGCTGGGTTGAGACCAGGTTGGCTTCATTTGGCCTACTGATTTAATCAGAAACTGGCCCAAAACATGGGTCCTTATTAAGACCTTTTAATTTCTTTTAATTTTTCTTTTTTTCAATTTTTTCTCTTTTTTTTCATTTTCATTTCATTTTTTGGATTTTTGTTAAAACAAAATAAAAATGAAAAGACCTGATTTAATTCTACAACTAAACTAATTAATTAAAAACCAATTTGAGAATTAACAGTAAAAAATGCAAAAGGACTATTTTTGTTATTTTCTCTTATTTCTTGTAATGTTAATTAACTAGTAAACCCAAAAAATATTAAAATGGGGTCCTAAGTGCAGATTGTATTTTTATGAATTCTATCAACTAAAAATGCACACAAAAATGCAAACAATCACAAGAATTATGCAATTAATCCTAAAAAAATCAAACAAATAAAGAAAAATCCTAATTTTAAGAATTCTATAGGAGTAATTTAAGCGAGGCAAAAATCACGTGCTCACACCTATAGACTTTTATTTGGCACCCACATTACAAGCCTATACCCTTTTTGTTCTTAATTGACATTGTTTTGATCCTTTTTCCTCTTGAAGCACTTTAATTGTGAGATGAGCGCTAAAAGAAGTAAGAAGGAACTAAGCGTGGGGTGGCTTTTGAGTGGAACCAATAAAAGGAAGAAAGGTGCACTTGTTTTGTAAAATAATATACCATTAGCAGAAATTGAAAAAAAAAAAGATAAATCTGAGAAAGTAAAATAAGAAGNTGAGCAATCATGAGATTTTTGCCTGCTTGGCACTCCATGAGAAGCATTTTTGAAAACCGTCTGACCGAACCTTGCTTCAGAGGTTGCCTACATATCTTTGGCTATAAAGGAATCAGATCAGTGTAGTTCTGGAAGTTTTGGTAGCTGGGACTACCAGGAGCTGTGATTTCACTGCTGTTGCTGCTGCTACTGCTTGCTGACCTCCTTATTACACCAAAAGGAAAATCAAAGCTAAGCTAGCTATGCCTATCAACTATGAGTTACAAGATTCCTATTTATAGATCTCTTGAAACTTGATCTTGAGTCTTAGCCGATTTTGCTGTGGACTCCGATCTGAATCTTGATGCTCGCAAGTATTAGGTCAAAGCGGGATCGGTGGAGCTTGTGGCTTCAATCAAGTTTTGAGCAGTCTGCATCTCTATTCACTTCAGCATTTTGAATTCACTTCTTTTGTTCTTTCTCTTCTTTTCTTTATTCTGGATTGAGACTCATCCCTTTGGTCATCTCGAACCCTTGTGCCCTGAGGTCAACCCTGCTCAGACACCAAAACAAAACAAACAAACGAAATTTCTCTGCCCCAGTTTTCACTAGGAAAATTTCGTGAGTTATTTGTGACAAAATCTGAACTCATTCTCTCTCTTATTTTTTCATTTTCAAGAATTGTTTTTATCTATGATGGTACGGACTAGGGAATGGAACCCTATTTCTAAAGGCGCAACTCAGGGATTGGGACCCTAATGTTGGCAAAAAGAAAACGCTCAACTCAGGGGTTGGAGCCCTAATGTTGGCTAAAAGGAAAAAAAATGCTCAACTCAGGGGTTAGAGCCCTAACGTTGGCTAAAGGGAAAACGCTCAACTCACCAGTTAGAGCCCTAATGTTGGCTAAAAGGAAAAATGCTCAACTCAGGTGTTGGAGCCCTAATGTTGGCTAAAAGGGAAAACGCTCAACTCAGGGGTTGGAGCCCTAATGTTGGCTAAAAAAAACGTTCAGCTCAGGGGTTGGAGCCCTAATGTTGTGTAAAAGGAAAAACGCTCAACTCAGGGGTTGGAGCCCTAATGTTGGCTAAAAGGAAAAATGCTCAACTCAGGGGTTGGAGCCCTAATGTTGGCTAAAAGGAAATGCTCAACTTAGGGTTGAGTCCCTAATGTTGGCTAAGGAAACGCTCAACTCAGGGTTGAGCCTAATGTTGNTTGGAGCCCTAATGTTGGCTAAAGGGAAAACGCTCAACTCAGGGGTTGGAGCCCTAATGTTGGCTAAAAGGAAAAACGCTCAACTCAGGGGTTGGAGCCCTAATGTTGGGTAAAGAAAAAATGCTCAACTCAGGGGTTGGAGCCCTAATGTTGGCTAAAAGGAAAAACGCTCAACTCAGGGGTTGGAGCCCTAATGTTGGCTAAAATGAAAAATGCTCAACTCGGGGGTTGGAGCCCTAATGTTGGCTAAAAGGAAATACGCTCAACTCGGGGGTTGGAGCCCTAATGTTGGCTAAAGGGAAAA